>NC_090729.1:3952197-3957197 GCF_036898095.1 Palaemon carinicauda
TCTACCATAAACTTTTCAGGCACAAAGCCGAAGTGTTTTTCATTATCTATATATACGGAAGCGTTTTTAATTAAGCTATATCTTGAACGAATGTTCGTCCTCTAATACGAAAAAATCTGAAAATCTGAAATTTAGGTGAGAGAGAGAGAGAGAGAAGGAGAGAGAGAGAGAGAGAGGAGAGAGAGAGAGAGGGAGAGAGAGAGACAGAGAGAGAGAGAGAGAGAGAGAGGAGAGAGAGAGAGAGAGAGAGAGAGAGAGAGACAGAGAGAGAGAGAGTTTTCCTTTGACCATGTCGAAACTTTCCCAGAGCCCATGGCTTCTCTCAAGCTTCCCAAAAGAAGTTCTAGTTAGGCTAAGAGTTATTACTCTGGGGAATCGTCTCTTGTCATATTTTCCTTGATTTTTTTTCTTTTCCCGGGAACTGTCTCTTCTAACATTTTCCTAGAATTTTCCGTTTTCCTGGTTCATATCATAATTCAACTGACTTTATTCCTTTTGAAATTGTAATGTTGGGTAAAACTAACCTGGTGCCATTTCTGGGAATATGAAAATATGTTATGGCCCCTTTTGATGGAGCAGTATAAGTTTAATAATGGTTGATTACGGATCTCATGTTTCTTAATTTCACTTTATTTTGTATATTAGTGCATGCGACCCGTCAAAATTGAATGCTAAATGTTTAATAGATATGCATCTACGCGCACATAGATTCAACCCTTCCTACCAGGATATGGTACTCTTTCTCATCCTTACGTGAGGGGAGAGACCGAGTTGTTGTATTTATATATATAATATATATACATATATGTATATATATATATATATATATATATATATATATATATATAAAACAAACAAGTTACAACTCAAAAAGAGCTATGGAAAGAATAATAATGAGAATAGACAGAAGAACAACATGGATACGAGAACAAAGTAAACGATATTCTAACAATTTTAGGAAAAAGAAATAGACATAGGCAGGGCATATAATGACAATGAGACAAAAGATGGGCACAGAAATATCATAAACAGACACAGGCGGGAGGACATGTTTGAGGCCTTTGTTCTGCAGTGGACTAGTAATGGCTGATGATATATATATGTATATATATATATATATATATATATATATATATATAGATATATTTATATATATATATATATATATATATATATATATGTGTGTGTGTATATATAGATATATATATATATATATATATATATATATATATATAGATATATATATGTATATATATGTATGTATATATATATGTATATATATATATATATATATATATATATATATATATATATATATATGTATATATATATAAACATACAGCATTTTAACATTGGGTATAAACCCTTACTACTGAAAGCAATGAGGTGCTCTCTCTCTCTCTCTCTCTCTCTCTCTCTCTCTCTCTCTCTCTCTCCTCTCTCTCTCTCTCTCTCTCTCTCTCTCTCTCTCTTTTATATATATGTTCTAACTTAAAAATTACAGTCTGAACAACTTTTTTTTACAAGATTCATATCACTTCATGTTCAGATCTCTCTCTCTCTGTCTCTCTCTCTCTCTCTCTCTCTCTCCTCTCTCTCTCTCTCTCTCTCTCTCTCTCTCTCTCTCTCTCTCTCTCTCTCTCTCTCAATATGTTTTACTTTGGAAATTACATTCTGAGCAAATGTTGCACAAAATGACTACTACTCCTTTTCTGCTATCCATGTTGAGATTGCCTCTCTCTCTCTCTCTCTCTCTCTCTCTCTCTCTCTCTCTCTCTCTCTCTCTCTCTCCTCTCTCTCTCTTTGTGTGTGTTTGTTTCGACAGACTTTAATGTGCTTCGTTAGTCGTTACCTTTATCTAGGTAATAATCAACGTCTTATCACGAAGTCGTGTAGGTAATTACCCTACGTGTATATCATAGCACATGTCACCAGTCAGGCAGGGAAAGGGGTTTATGACCTGTCACCGCTTTACATTCATTATTTTTTAATTCTGCTCGAGAGATAAACTTTCTTAATGATTAGCAATTCTTCATATCGTCTAGATTTTTTTTGAAAATTGATTTTGTAAGTTGTTAATAAGGTTTCAATATGTCTACCAAGATGTACTTCCATACACCTCTATATGGCTACCAGCGTCTGGTTGGCTCTAGAAGACAGGTGCCTCCCCATCCTATGTGGAAGCAGGCTTAATAAAGTATATATTTGTATGCAGTTGTTCATGTTAAAGCCTTATTAGTGTGTCTCTCGGCTAGGCTATCTGTTTTTCTAAAAAAACATTGGAATATATTTAAATTTTAAACTTCTGGTCTTTTGTTATGCTATACATCTAAAATTTAGAATAGTCTTTAGAAGGTGAAAAACATTGGAATATATTTAAATTTTAAACTTCTGGTCTTTTGTTATGCTATACATCTAAAATTTAGAATAGTCTTTAGAAGGTGAAAAACATTGGAATATATTTAAATTTTAAACTTCTGGTCTTTTGTTATGCTATACATCTAAAATTTAGAATAGTCTTTAGAAGGTGAAAAACATTGGAATATATTTAAATTTTAAACTTCTGGTATTTTGTTATGCTATGCATCTAAAATTTAGAATAGTCTTTAGAAGGTGAAAAACATTGGAATATATTTAAATTTTAAACTTCTGGTCTTTTGTTATGCTATACATCTAAAATTTAGAATAGTCTTTAGAAGGTGAAAAACATTGGAATATATTTAAATTTTAAACTTCTGGTCTTTTGCTATGCTATACATCTAAAATTTAGAATAGTCTTTAGAAGGTGAAAAACATTGGAATATATTTAAATTTTAAACTTCTGGTCTTTTGTTATGCTATGCATCTAAAATTTAGAATAGTCTTTAGAAGGTGAAAAACATTGGAATATATTTAAATTTTAAACTTCTGGTCTTTTGTTATGCTATGCATCTAAAATTTAGAATAGTCTTTAGAAGGTGAAAAACATTGGAATATATTTAAATTTTAAACTTCTGGTCTTTTGTTATGCTGTGCATCTAAAATTTAGAATAGTCTTTAGAAGGTGAAAAACATTGGAATATATTTAAATTTTAAACTTCTGGTCTTTTGTTATGCTGTGCATCTAAAATTTAGAATAGTCTTTAGAAGGTGAAAAACATTGGAATATATTTAAATTTTAAACTTCTGGTCTTTTGTTATGCTATGCATCTAAAATTTAGAATAGTCTTTAGAAGGTGAAAAAAAAGGAAAGATCCGAATCATCCTTTCTCTTTTAAACACCTCACAGAAAGTTTTAATGAACTTTTTTACCTTCGCCAAAAGGTTATATTTTGATAGGCTTGTATTTATTTATTTACTTTTTGTTGGTTTTTGCTTTGCATATCTCAAAACCTTTTGACCGAATTTCACGGAGTTTGGTGGGATAATTGGTAATGATCCAAGGACAATTTGAGTAGATTTTGTGAGTGATTGGGTCAAAGGTTAAACTAACGAAAAGGTCAAAAACGTCATTTTACCTTTTCGGCGGTCAATTTTTATCCAATTAGCATAAAACAAGTGTCAAAATTTACCTAATTCCGGTGCCTATCTTATGATGTACAACATGATCAAGTCAAGGTCACAAAAAGTAAAATAAGTCTTTGCTATATCATGATCAATTATTATCCTTTTTACATGAAATTAGTGCCAAAATGTGCATGATTTAATGGATTATCTTTTGATATTTATGATCTCCACGTGGAAAAACACCGTAATTTTAATAGGAAATTCTGCGTAAAATTATACTGTTCTCATCAATGTTTTAGTAAAATACAGGCGACCGTAGTTTAACTTACTTTATTATTATATTTTACTGGTTGGTGACCGTAATATCACTTATACGTCAATATAACCGTTGATAGAGTCGTTTAAAAACCAAAATCATATTTTTTGTATGCTTAATTTTTCCGATTGCCATGTGTGAATTTCATCTCAGTGGTCTCTCTCTCTCTCTCTCTCTCTCTCTCTCTCTCTCTCTCTCTCTCTCTCTCTCTCTCTCTCTCTCTCTCTCTCTCTCTCTCTCTCATTTTCTTTAATGCATAAGCTAAAGACGTTCGGGGGCAATTATTTACTTGGAACACAGTTATTAGTGAGCCCATAATACGGCCAATCTCTTCATGAGGCAAAAGTGAGTCTGTCTCCTATTTATTATTCATGGAAAGCAACCCCTTTCCTCCTTTCCCCCCTTCCTTATCGTTCCTTATGCAATGACCTCCTGTTAATACACAATAGAGGCGCCCCTCTCGTGCTGTTGTCTTCCTAATCTTAACGTTATCCTTTCCCTATTTTGTTTTACTTTTTTTTTATCAACGTTGAATGTGTGTTGTGTAGTTGGTTAGTTTTCGCTTTATATTAACTTCAACTCTTAAATAAGATTTTTTACATTCTCTTTTTTTCACATTTTTATCATTATATTTTAGCGCTTATATATATATATATATATATATATATATATATATATATATATATATGTATGTGTGTGTGTATATATGTATGTATATATGCACACACATATATATATACATATATATATATATAATGTATATATATGTCATTTATATATTATGAGAAAGCCTTTGATTATGTCAAAACTTCAGCACTAATGAAATCCCTTTAAAGACAACGGTGAATATTATATTCGAACACTTTATACAGCCAAACTATATAAAGGTAGGGAGAGAATTCCGATTGAGAAAGGAGTTAGACAGGGAGATCCCATCAACCATAGATTATTCACAGCCTGCCTAAAAGTAGTTTCTTAAAATTTAGATTTGGGAAATGTAGGAATAACATTGATGGGGAATACCTTAATAACTTCAGATTGGCAGATGACATAGTCCCCTATAGTGAATTAGGGGAGGAATTGCAAAAGTTGGTAGCATATTTGAATAGATGTCGTGATTCCTTGATTCCTTCAAACTCTTATTATGCCACCCGTATTAGTATTAGGGAACAGGGGAACTGAAATATATATTTTTATC
>NC_090729.1:3962197-3992197 GCF_036898095.1 Palaemon carinicauda
CGTGGACGACTAAACTCTCTCTCTCTCTCTCTCTCTCTCTCTCTCTCTCTCTCTCTCTCTCTCGCTCTCTCTCTCTCTCTCTCTCTCATATATATATACACTATATATATATTTGTACGCAATATTTACAATCCAAACATAAACAAACACGTGTTTGTTCGCCGGCACTTTTATTTAATAACGATGAAAATAAACACACGATGTATAGAAGTAACAAAAAGCCATTACGTTGGAAAGAAAACTCCTATAAAAATAGGATACCAATGTTAGAAAAGATAGAATAATGATGAAAATATTCAAGGAATAAAAAAAAATTAACAATTTTGTAAGAACTATTTTCATACGAAAACAGTAAGTCAGCAAAACAAAGGCTTTTATGCATGTCCATTGTAAGAAGCAATGCAGCTCTTCATGAATCAGTTCATGAATCAGTACAAGCCATGAAGGAATTTTGGGTGACTATGTAACCCTACTGCAGAATGATTCATGCTAACATTCAGCAAAGAAGGTAGATGAGGCTGCTGTAGTTCATAACGGATATTCCAGGCTGGGACTGAAAATAGATATGAGTAAAACTAAGATAATATTCGTTGAAAAGTAGAAAGTCAACAAATTAGGGGTTATGGACAAACGTCCAAAGATTGTTAGAGCTTTTAATAAGAGGCAAAATGGAATGCCTGCCATAGATGATATAGATTTAATTACCATTGTGGGGAGAAAGAAACTTTTATTTATTCAGTACCCCAAAGATTAAGCTGATAGCAGCTGGGGAAGATTACTCCATAGACGGCAGAAAAATAGCACAAAACCTTTTCGTATGAATATCCTCATTTATGTATATAGAGGGAGCCACATAAAAAACCCCGCTTACGCAATCGTGTCTTAGTGGCGTGAGTAAATGGTATGAATACAAATAGGTATTCCTAAGCACATGTAGTCAGGGGGCTGGAAAGGGTTTATTCATAATATGGTATGAAAGATATTTGAATAGCTAGATAGAATCGACTTCTTCATTTATAACGGAAATGAAAGTCTTAAGGCACGCTATTCTGGTGTATAGGCAGATGAAATAATTTCTTGACATCCCCATACTAAATGTCAAAGGCAAAGTTTTGCTAATTTTTCATAACTGGAATAGGTGAAGCTAGTCTTAACTCTGAAAAAAAAAAAATTCTGAAAACTGTTCCCAAAAATGCCAAATTTGACTTGAACAGGCACGTAGCTTGTCTCTCATTACCTGTGCAAACAAGTTATTCTTTATATGGAATAGTTTACAGGACAAAGGATGCACAGAGGTAAGTTCTCTCATATAAGACTAGTCTGTCCTCTTTATCACAATTTTGAAAAATGGTAGAAATTTCAGGCCTATCATTTCAAGTGGGATATAAACTTTGGCTTAACCCCAAAGATTGCCTAATTTAAAGCTTCTCATTTACTTTATTATTATTATTATTATTATTATTATTATTATTATTATTATTATTTATTGTTGTTGTTATTATTATTATTATTATTATTATTTATTATTATTATTTTTTATTATTTATTGTTGTTGTTATTATTATTATTATTATTATTATTTATTATTATTATTTATTATTATTTATTATTATTATTATTATTATTATTATTATTATTATTATTATAAGCAAAGCTACAATCTTAGTTGGAAAATCAGGATGAAATAAGCCCAAGGACTCCAACGGGAAAAAAATATCCCGGTGAGGATAGGAAACAACGAAATAAACTACGAGAGAAGTCATAAACAATCAGAATATGATATTTTAAGAACAGTAAGTTGATTCTAATCAGCTATTCAAATATCTTGTACTCAACATTATGATGAAACTCATTTTAGCTAACTACATCTAGTGTGATGTTTCCTATGCTTTTCTATTTGTTACATTCATATTTATTTTTACGAGTAAGGGTCATCTTTCCTTTCTATCTATAGTTTGTATTATTTCGTATTCAGCCTTTATCTTATTTTGAGCAAAATTCATACCAGTTTTTTTCATACCTTTTTTTCTGATCGAAAGATATGGATTTTTATTGAATATAAATAATTTCAAACTGCCATTTTAATTTCATTTATTTGTTCACCGTTTAACGTCATAACTATGTTATTTTAGTTAATTTTATCTATTTGCCATTAGAAAATCTGCAACGTTATTTATATTTATTTTCTTTATTAACAATATAATGTCGGCAACGTAATTTCAAACAGTTTTCTTTATTAACTATTTAAAATCTGCAAAGGATTTTCAAAAATATTTCTTTATTAACCATTTAGAATATGCAAAGTATTTTCAATTCATTTTCTTTATTAACCATTTCATATCTGAAAGGTAATTTCAAATAATTTTCTTTATTAACCAATTAAAACCTGCAAAGTATTTTCATTATTAACCATTTAAAATCTGCAAAGGATTTCAAATAATTCTCCTTATTAAACATTTAAAAACTGCAAAATAATTTCATATGATATTCTATATTAACCATTTAAAATATGAAAAGTAATTTCAATTGATCATCTCCTTTAACCTTTTCAAAACAGCAACATAGTTTCTCTGAATTTAATCATTTAAAGAAATTACTCTGCCATTTTAAATTAGTTTCTTTACAAATAGTTAAAATCATTGCCTTGTCATTGCATTTTCTTTATCAATCAATAAAACTCATAAACGCCTTATTTCAATTTATTTTCTTTTTTAAACTTTTAAACTCAAAGCCTTATAATTGCTTCATTGATATTTAAAATTTATAGCAATGTCATTTCCACTAATTTCTTTATTAATCATTTCACGACGGTGTGTCCCTTTGCATTTTCCCACATTGCTCTACTTACAGAGTCGAATTTTCTCTTCTAGTTTCATTCATTTTTTTTATTGCAAAATGCCGCATAGACTGTAGGCTTGCCATAATTGATTATGTCCAAACGTTTAAAATAGGTTTTGTATGGAAATGACTTTCTGTTGCCAACCAAATCGTTGTCGAACGAGTGAAAAGATATATTTTTTAAAAAGTTCTAATTGTTTTATGCTCAGCTCCTCTCCCCATCCCTATACAGTCCTCGTTATTGCTTTTGTACTCTCTCTCTCTCTCTCTCTCTCTCTCTCTCTCTCTCTCTCTCTCTCTCTCTCTCTCTCTCTCTCTCTCTCTGTTTCATTCTCTTCTTATTGATATTCTTATTTTTTATTCATGACCGTCAGATTTTGTTAATTTCTTAATTTATTTTTTTTTTTTAATTTTAAACATATTTATATAGAATTCAGGTCTTGATAACCCCTTGTAGTATTGTTAACCCAAAATTTTAATAAGCATTTTTCTTTGAACAACACTAAATGTTACCTTTTTATGAAATCCTTGGTTACAAAATAGGTTTATATGTTTTAATAACTAATTGTTGAAATACGAAAACCTTCAAAACTAAATAATCCAGTAATTTTGTTATGTTTCAGAGTTCTGTAATGTGTTGATGGTAGGTCACGTTCGGTAAATATGATTGTGTTATTTATTGTTTGTTTGTCAACTTACAGATTATTGTCTCGTTCAGAACGAAACACAAGGGAAAGATAAAAGATTTAAGATATTGCCTCACACTCGGGGAAATTACCGACAAGTAATTAACGTGATGGCACTTAAGTACATACACACATTACCGAATGCTCTTTTTTTTCCTTTCCCACATCAATCAACTTCCCTATTTCCTCCCCTTTTCCCCACCCTCCTTCCCCTTACGTATGACCAGCTCCCTCTCTCCTCCCTACAGGTCCATATTCATTCACCTTTCAAGCCAACCCTCCCTCTCTCTCTCTCTCTCCTCTATGTACACACTTACCCGTGTTAACCTCGATCCCAGTGTACACAGAGAACCCATAATTCAAGGCACAGGTAATGACGCACAATGTTTATCCCCGACAAACGGGGAAATTAGAGACTCGCCCTCGGATGCTGTTGGTTTGTCTTCTGGCCACGTGTTGCGGGCCAATGTTTTTTTTTTTTTTTTTTTTTTTTTTTTTTTTTTTTTTTTTTTTTTTATCAAGTAGTGCGGGAAAGGTTTACCTTATTTTCATTTATTTAGATTCAAGTAAAGGTTTCGTATTTTATTTTGTGTTTTCCTAGTGTTTTCCCCTTGTTTATATTGCATACAAACTGGTATTTTTATTATGTTTTACCTTTGCATTTATTTTTGTCAGAGAACACAAAGTTTTTCAATCTTATCCCGCATTAATATTTGTTTTCTTATACCAGTTGGTGTTCATTATATTGAGTACTTTTATTCTGAACATAAGGGGATTTTAGAGTCTGGTAATTTTGTAAGAAATAATTTGTGGCGTTATTTGCACTTATTCTGGAAATAATGACCAACACGGAATGATTGTTGGACTTGAAGCGTAATAGTAAAGATATATCTAATATTTATTGCCTCTGTATTGTATCAGCTTAAGTACAACCCCTAATCGATAGAAAATACTTTTATAGCTAATGCTATTACTGCTAATAACGGCATCAGAAAGACCTCCGGTAGTGAAAACAAAAAAATAGTATACTAAAACAGAAACAAAAAGACTCCTCTTGAGTGGATTTCTTGAAGCGTATCCGTATAGCAATACTGAATTCTTAAGTAGCCACCGAAGGCAAATGCAATATTTAATAGGGTAGTATGCCTTGTGTAAAAAGATAGTGCAGGGAAAACGTTTTTCTACTGCAGTGACACTAAAAACTGGTAATTTTTGTTGTTATTTGCACAAAATGAAACATATTACTGATGTTTGATTTATTGCTAATGTATTTTATTCATGAATTCTGGGAATAGTAATAACGTGTTTTGCGTTTAGTACCTCGTATGCAGTTAGGTTCGAGAGGAAAATTACTATGAAGGGATTTTACGGGCCAATTACCAGTTTGGTAATTGCTAGTATGGAGGACGGATCAATGAAAATTTCAGGGTGCCGAAGGAGTTTTTGTCATAAGTATCTCTCTCTCTCCTTCAATCATCATCATCATCACCTCCTACGTCTGTTGATGCAAAAGACTTCGGTTAGATTTCGCCAGTCGTCTCTATCCTGAGCTTTTCATTCTATACTTCTCCATTCACCATCTCTTACTTCGCGCTTCATAGTCTTCAGCCATGTAGGCCTAGGTCTTTCAACTCTTCTAGTGCCTTGTGGAGCCCAGCTGAATGTTTGGTGAACTAATCTCTCTTATGGAGGGCAAAGAGCATGCCCAAACCATCTCCATCTACCCCTCATCATGATCTCATTCACATGTGGCACCCGAGAAATCTCTCTTATAGTTTCATTTCTAATCCTTTCCTGCCATTTAACTCCTAATATTCTTCTGAGGGCTTTGTTCTCAAATCTACTAAATCTATTGGAGATTGTTTCATTGTCATACAATGACTCATGTCCATAGAGTAACGCAGATCTCACTAAATTGATATATAGTTTGATTTTTATATAAAATTTCAATCGATTGATATCCAAATTTTACTTAACCTAGCCACTGTCTGATTTGCCTTTTTCAATCTTTCACTTAACTCTAATTCTGAAGACCCTGTATTGGAGATCATAGTTCCCAAATACTTAAATGACTCTACCTCATTAATCCTTTCCCCTTCTAATGATATTTCATCTTCCATTGCATGCTCCGTTCTCATACTCTCTCTCGTTCTTCTATTTATCTTCAGCCCGACTTCGATAAGACGCCATTAACATTAACTTTACACTTATTATGTTCATGAACAGACTTAATCAAATTTACATATTTAAGAGGAATTCCTTAATAACACAGGACTCTCCACAAAATTGGCCGGTGCGCACTATCCTAGTCCACAAATGCCATCAAAAAGGGATTTCTATATTCTATGCATTGCTGTACAATATGTCTCGAAAAGAAAATTTGGTCATTGCAACTTCTACCTTTTTTAAATCCTGCTTGTTCAAATCTCGGATTTTCATCAGTCTTTCTCTCTAGTCACTTTAGAATAAGCATACTATATATTTTCATAACAACTGACGTAACTTTTATGCCTCTAATTATTGCAATCACTCAGGTCTCCTTTTTTTGCTATTTTCACCTACACTCCTAACTCCCATTCATCAGGTTTTGCCTCTTCATGCCACATTCTACAAAATATTCCTGTAAGTAGTTTGGGAGTCACTTGATTTTCGGCCAGTATCATCTCTGCAGTTATTCCATCGTATCCCATCTTTTTTTTTTTTTGAGGATAGTTTCGACATCAAACACATTGCATTCATTCATGGGACATCAAGGTCTTCATCAGTTTCAGGTATATCAATCTAATTATTCCCTTCATATCTCCAATTCATAACCACACCAAAGTGTTCCATCCAACGTTGTCTTTCTTCATCTCTCTTTTTGATGGGTATATGTTCTTCTTCTTTGCCTCAGTCGAGATTTCATCAATAATTCTATGAGAAATTCTTACACCATAGCCACTTCCTGAATTCATAGCTTTGTCAGCCTCATCTCCTTTACTGTCTAAATAGTCTCTCCAATCATTCCTGGCTTTTCTTTTGACCTCACTGTCAATACTGGAATACTTAGCATGATCTACCTTGTAATTTTCATTATTTCCTCGAAAACTTTCAACAATTAATATCTGTCTTTGTCTCCTTTTTATAGTATCCCAAGTATCATTCGATATCTATGGCTTTCTGATAAATGTTCTTAATATCACACCATTCTTCATTAATTGTCTGTTCTTTGTCTCTTAAAGTCTCTTAAGACTGCAAATCGATTCCTACATTCAATTGCAAATGTTTCTCTGTGCTCCTCTTCTAAAATCTTAATTGTATCAAACCTAGGTATTCTATCCATTTTTCCGTTGTGTGCTTTCAGTTTCAATTTCAGTGTGGCAATAAGGATCTGGTGTTCCATTTTCCTTCAATAAATCCATAAAAATGCATGTAGACATTCTTTGGTAGTTTGTGATGAACTGATCTCTCTCTCTCTCTCTCTCTCTCTCTCTCTCTCTCTCTCTCTCTCTCTCTCTCTCTCTCTCTCAAATATGTACAGTACTTACACGCATAGCAGTTCTTCGCTCTTCGATTGTTTATGGTAAGCTAAATCTCTCTCTCTCTCTCTCTCTCTCTCTCTCTCTCTCTCTCTCTCTCTCTCTCTCATCAATATCTTGAGTGCGTGCAAGTTCCTTCAATCTAGTCTTTGAAGGATCACGTTCTTCAAATTGATATATCCACCACAATAACCCATTGAGTGTATTTTTTTTATGCTGAAAATTTTTAGTTTTATCTTCGCTATCAAGAATTAATGTTGGGTTTATTCTTCGTCATTAAAGATCAATGTTAGTTTATTCTTTATCATTCGAAATTAATTTGGGATTATTCTTCGTCATTAGAAATTAACGTTGGGTTTATTCTTCATTACTAAAAATTTATGTTTGGTGTAATCTTCGTCATTAAAAATAATTTTTGATGTATTCTTCGTCATCAAAAAATTAATTTGGATGTTCTAGTCGATATTAAAAATTTGATTTGGGTGTATTTTCCCTCAATAAAAATTAGCTTTTGAGGTTATTCTATGTCATTAGAAATTAATGTTGGGTTTATTCTTATTCATTATAGATTAATGTTGGGTGAATTCTTCGCCATTAGAAATTAATATTTTACCCATTCTTCCAAACTTTGCGTCATTGTTTTGTCTCATATGCAGTTGATGGGACTTGATCAGACTCTCTCCTCTCTGACACCAGTTCTTTGGTGTTTCTTATTTTCCACAGGTTTTTGTTTTCTTTGCCCGATCACCCATATCAACTTTTTAGTTGTTCTTTCCATGTGCATTTCTGGGAATAATTTTATTTCCTACGGAAAGCTTTAGCATTATCTTGACTCATGACGCTTGTAAAATCATCTCTTTAGTGGTTAGAAGTTATGTATATATATATATATATATATATATATATATATATATATATATATATATATATATATATACACACATATATATGCGTGTGTGTGTATGTGTGTGTGTACACAAATATATGTGTATGACTTCTTTAATATCGAACGGCGCTTAATGTTGACAGTCGCGTAGACAACACCATCGTCTCAGATCCCTTTATACGGCAAACCAATCGCACGTATGTATACGTATAACTAATATACTTCGGGTTGTATATGTTTGCTAGATATAGGGGTATTTTTTTATGCTTTTATGAATACATTCTTGATATATATATATATATATGTATAATATATATATATATATATATATATATATATATATATATACACAGTATATATATATATATATATATATATATATATATTCATATATCTATGTATATATATATATATATGTATATATATATATATATATATATATATATATATCGATAGATATTATATTGGTATATGTAGGCTATATGCTTTTATAAATACATCATAAATATATGTGTATATATATTATATATATTTATATGTATATATATTTATTATATATATATACACACAAAAATATATATAGTGTGTTAGTATTCTTGAGTAAACTTTGCTGGCTAAAGTAAATGGAAAGTTTTCAATTTATGATAACGATATTTTATCATGTATCATTAATCAAAGGTCCTTGGGTGGCGGAAAGAATTCTCGTTAGTTTTCTTGCTAAAAATGAAAAATTAATTTTTGCCTACACTTCAATGATTTTAAATTTTATTTTTTAATTTTTTTTTTAATTTACACAATAATGACGACTTAAAATATGTTATGATGAGGCTGTTTTCTTTTAAAGGTGCATTTGTAGAGCAATATCCGAAGAATGCGTTGTGTGTAGAACCGCTTTCTGATTATAATATATATACATGGTCAATAGACATCATTAGAGCTTCGGAAAAATAATAATAATAATAATAATAATAATAATAATAATGGTAACATGCATTACGATTGCAACGTTAACGAAGATGAATTAAAATTGGCCTGCATAATGTCCTCCAGACTGACTTTTTAAAACACATTCATTCGTGGTCTTTAGCGCTTTAGAGATTATTGTACATCCATCGCCTAAGAACATTTTACGATGTTTGTCTTTATTCGATTAAGAGTTTTTGCACAAGTTTTCCGTCGTCTGCATAAAGCTCACACGCAATAGCGCCATGTGTTAGAACCACGTAATTAGTGAAGACCTAAATATATATAGATGTAAAAAACATGAACGTGTCTTGTTATAAGCAAAATGTCAGTTCATTGTAAACTTTATTCCGTATTCTCAGATGTTATGCTGTAAACTTGTAAGTTGAACGTTTTCTTAACATTTTAAAATTCAGTCATCACCATCCTCATCGCTCCCTACCCCTGTTGACGCAAAGGGCCTCAGTTTGATTTCGCTAGTCGTCTCTATCTTGAGCTTTTAATTCAATACTTCTCCATTCATCATCTCCTACTTCGCGCTTCATAGTCCTCAGCCAAGTAGGCTGGGTCTTCCAACTCTTCTAGTACCTTGTGGAACCCAGTTGAAAGTATGGTGAATTAATATCTCATGGGGAGTGCGAAGAGCATGTCCAAACCATCTCCATCTACCTCTCACCATGATCTCATCCACAAGTGGCACCTAAATAATCTCTCTTATAGTTTCATTTCGAATCCTGTCGTGCCATTTAACTCCCAATATTCTTCTGAGGGCTTTGTTCTTAAATCTTCAAAATCTGTTGGATATTGTTTCATTGTCAGTTGTGACTTATTTAAGGAATGCAGTATACATATCCTGACGCATTTACACGAAAACAAAAATAAAGATATATGTTGAAAATTATATTTAATACATGATGTAATGTTTTTCCTTGGCCTGTTTACGAAAAAGTAATGAGAGAGAGAGAGAGAGAGAGAGAGAGAGAGAGAGAGAGAGAGAGAGAGAGAGAGAGAGAGAGAGAGAGAGAGATTTTAATTTTCATAACATCTAAATTTTGTTTTGCAAAATGTCCAGAGAGAGAGAGAGAGAGAGAGAGAGAGAGAGAGAGAGAGAGAGAGAGAGAGAGAGAGAGAGATTGATTGATTGATTATAATTCTCATGGTAACTACTAAATTTTGTTTTGCAACATATATGGAATGAACGCAACTTGTAATTAATGCACTATCGGAACAACTAATTGTAAAATAACTCTATAACTTTGACGATTTAAGGGGAAGGAGGGATGAACGAATGGGAAGTGCCAGAAACAAATGCAGTAGTAAGGAACATTTGAGTCAAATTTTGATTTATTGTCAATCTGCCTTGAGATAAATGCATAAAGTTGGTTTGGCCAAAACAAGTTTGGAGCTACTGAGGAAAAGCATCAGAAGTTGATGTAAGAGGTTCTGAACACGAATTCAATATTGGTGAAGATATAAAAAGGTGCAGTGTACTCGAAAGAGAGTTTTGATATGAGAAGGTGTGTTAGTGGGGGATAGTTATAGCTAGGGTAGTTTAGTATTAGTAGGATGAGATGTAAAGAAGTCTTGTCCTACTTTTTTTCAAATTCATTACTAATTATTAATTTCTTGATATATACAGTATATATATATATATATATATATATATATATATATATATATATATATATATATATATATGTATGTATTTATTTTCTTATGAAGCTGGTCTAGCATGAGAGTAAGTCTTTTATTCATGTATTTCTTTCGTGTATTTAAGATATGTATAGCCAGCTTGTAAGGTGAGTTCCATTCATGTAGGTTTAATTAATGTATGTAAATTACATAAGACTTTCGTCATTCAAGTAATTGTATTTTTCATCCAATTCAGTATATGTAAATTTACATTATTTTTAAGAATTAACTTTTTATTTCATGTATTTTGTTACAAAGTCTTATGTTACCTCTTGTAGGTATGCTTTATGACCCACACGAGATATGAACACGAGGGATTACATCATATTTATATTTCCACGTGGCTAGAAAATGCATGAAAATTCTCAAATTACTTTATTCTTTTTTTCATTGTCAAGAGGTAGGTGGGTGGGGTTAGCTGAGAGAGGGTTGCCTTACAAGCAAGGTTAGTATCCCTTTTTTCAATATACTACGCCACTAGAGCCTTGCCCCCCAGGCCAAGAGAATGATCTATTAGAATTTTCTAAAGTAATTAAGTTAATATACATAACCCCCGGAATGCATAAGTAGCAGGTGAAAAGAACCAGCCTATCCCTTCGAATGAGCCAAAGTTCGCAAACCCTTTCTCCTCTCAAGTTTGTGTCATTTTAAATGTGAAGAAGTTTTTTACCTAACGTATATCGCGTATAGTTTTGTTCAAATGCTGGTGGATTTTTTTTTTTTATGTTAATTCAAGTGTAGTGTGTTAATGTAAGTATTTCAACATAAATTTTGTAACTGGCTCTGTGAGATTTAGGGTGAACGATGATGTGTGTTATTTTGCTTAACTGTTCGGTAACCTCGTGTGAACCAAAAGGCGTAAGTGTAACCGTTACATAATGTTTGTGTAAATTTCATCATTGCAAGTTCATTAGTGTTAAACTGTTAACTTTTTTTCATAATTGTCAAAATTAAATACTTTCATAAATTATTTTCCAGTGAAACAAGAGTAACATTTTCTTGTCTTAGTCTAAGGTTTTGTTCAGATTTAATATTTCGAGTGACTTATTTTTGGTGTTAATTTTTTCTGAAATAGATTATTTTTAACTTTTTATAGAATATATATATATATATATATATATATATATATATATATATATATATATATATTTATAAAGTGTGTATCATTTCGATCACCAATATTTTCTATTAGTGCTTTGCTCGTAATTCCTGACTAAGAACCGAAGTAAGAGGTTGGTTTTTTAATAGTTCACATAAATAATCACCCAGTTTTGTTTTGAGAGTAACGAAAGAAACCTTTGGATATTCAGTGTTCATATATATTGCCGTCGGGGGATTGCGTATTATTCTCAGATGTTGGGTACATTTTTCAAGTGTAAAAGACTTATGTAACATAAGCAGATGAGTTTGGAGCTCGGGAGTTTATGTAATTCTCCAGCCGTAATATATATATATATATATATATATATATATATATATATATATATATATACATACATACATACATTGAATATATACTAATGTAATATATATATATATATATATATATATATATATATATATATATATATATATATATGAAAGGGTTTGCATATCACCATGATTATATATATATATATATATATATATATATATATATATATATATATATATATATATATATATATATATATATATAAAAGGGTTTGCATATCGCCATGATCAGCAATGCTGTACTAGTTAAGGCTATCCATATTAGGTAGGTTTGCTCTGAGCAATCAGACTATATCCCACCGTCACCAATCCACAGTGGCCAGTATGGTGATGAAAGGTGGCCAAACTCCAGACATGAGTAAGGACATGCCTGAAGCCTTTGTCCTGTAGTGACTTTGTTGTTGTGTGTAATATATATATATATATATATATATATATATATATATATATACAGTATATGTATATATATATACAGTATATGTATATATATATATATATATATATATATATATATGTATATATATATATATATATATATATATATATATATGTATATATATATATATATATATATATATATATATATATATATATATATATATATATAGAGAAAGTTAGATAGATATGTGCAAAAGATTGGTACGAGACTGACAAGGTTTTAAGAAACCAATTTCGGAGTATATGTAGGGTTTTTAACCAACTTTCCTCTATTGAAGTAAAGTGTGAATGTAGAAAGCAAATAAAAAAGTGATGTTGAGATAGTATAAGATGCATTGGAAGGTTGAATAATGACACACTTTTGTAGGTGTATGAATGTGGTAATGTTGAGGACTTTTACTGCACAAGGGGTTCATCCACCATTCACCAGCTGAAAGTTGAATGTGGCAGTAATTTCCCTAATGTTGTGTTTAAAACCTTTCCTACGCATCAAATATGGTATACTACTCGCGCGCACACACACACACACACACACACACACACACATATATATATATATATATATATATATATATATATATATATATATATATATATGTATATAGGCTTCAAAGCAATTCCTGTATAAATGAATGTGTAATTATGAATATATTTTGTGTACAGAATGTGAAATGTACAAATTTACTGTTATTAAGTAATTATATAATATAAAATAATTTGTTATATTGGAGATATAGTGTAGAAATTCCAAGTGTAATACACGTATTCTTTTATACAGGCAAAGTGAGCAACGTTTACGGCGTAGGTAAATGTGTAGTAATGTTTAAGGAGGAATCAAAAGTGCGCATGAAAAACAGAATCAATAAATTGATTTCATGAATTTTATAGTGATTCGTGCACAGCCTCAATGCCACAGTCAGTTTTGTAATGGCAGGAGTAATGGTAGGTTTCTTATGATCATAGCGTTGAGGGAAATTGATGCTGGTGGTGATTGTATTTTTTTTTTTTTTTTTTTTTTTTGTAGTCGGAGATAAAAATTTCACGTCTTTTAATGTAGGTGTAGAGAAAGTGACTAAGTGAGGATAGAAACATATTTACTCTTTTATGGAGGAAGATTCTTTTTATTTGCAGATGAAAAATTTTGTCATTTAAAATAGGCTTAGAAAAAGCGACAAATTGTCGATAGAAATATACTAATTTCTTTTCTATGGATGAAAAGAATAAGAAAAACAACAGCTGTAAACTTGAGTCATAACATTGAGTAAGGAAAACTGTAGTATTTAGGAATGCATTTAATATAAAAAGCAAAAGCCAAAGGTGTGCATAAATTTTATTAAGTATTAAAATTCAGTTGAATAATTGTTGAATGGCTGAATAGAATGTTTAGATTTTTATTCAGAAAATCCCTTTATGTTGATTATTATTGTTGTTATTATTTCAAATTACCATCATCGTTAATGATAAACTACTATTAGATTAAATTAATGAAACCGGAAGAGACATAATTCTAAACTTTCTTTATTACGTTCAATAACTTTAGTGTTATTAATTATATATTCTTTAAAGCTTTCTCGTTACTTTTCTCTAACTTACATTTCTTGCAAGTATTCACCTAATAATCAACATACAGGAATTAAAATCATTTTGCTATTTTAGCAACATCAGAATCCCAAGCTGGCCTTGGCAGCATGACCGCTGGCAAAAGTGTGCGTTATATAAATATATAAAAGAGTCTGATTGTGCAGCTGCAAGGATAGCTGGGAGCTCTTGACATCCTTTTTGGGGTCCGTCAAGAAATATGGGATCTCAGGTTGATATAATGGGACCGCCACTACTCTGTAGCATTATTATTATTATTACTACTACTACTACTACTACTACTACTACTACTACTACTACTACTACTACTACTACTACTTTCTAAGCTACAACCTTAGTTGGAAAAGGAGGTTGTTATAAGGCCAGGGACTCCAACTGGGAAAAATAGCCTAGTGAGGAAAAAAACAAGGAAAAATAAATTTTCTAGAAGAGTAACTACATTAAAATAAGAATTTCCTATATAAACTATAAAAACTTTAACGAAACAATAGGAAGAGAAACAAGACAAAGCAGGTCGCCCGAGTGTACTTTCTAGCAAGAGAACTCTAACCCAAGAAAGTGGAAGACCATGGTACAGAAGCTATGACACTACCCAAGACTAGAGAACTATGGTTTGATTTTGGAGTGTCCTTCTCCAAGAAAAGCTGCTTACCATAGCTAAAGAGTCTCTGCTACTCTTAACAAGAGGAAAGTGGCCACTGGACAATTAGTGCAGTAACCCCTTGGGTGAAGAAGAATTGTTTGGTAATTTCTGTGTTGTCAGGTGTATGATAACAAGAGAATATGTAAAGAATAGGCCAGGCTATTCACTGTGTGTGTAGGCAAAGGGAAAATGAACCGTAGCGAGAGAGAAGGATCCAATGTAGTGCTGTCTGGCCAGTTATAAGACCCCGTAACTCTCTAGTGGTAGCCTTGTTTAAAGGTTTAAAATTTGCTAATGAATGGCAGAGGCAAGGGTCAGTGACAGTGCCTTAGAGACTAACCATATATACATATGATTAGCTCCCAAGCCAGCTCTCCATCCCAGCTAGGACCAAGAAGTGTTAGGCAGTGGCTGCTGATGACTCAGAAGGTAGAACTATAGGCTCCCCCAAAACCCCAATTCTTAGCTCGGAAGGATGGCGAGGTTACAGACATTAAAAGAAACTATTGAGCTTGAGCGGGATTCAACCCCCTTCCGGCAGATTGCAAGGCAGAGACGTTTCCAATAGATTTGAGATTGGGCCGAATTTGGTGTGACTCTTGTGTGGTGTTAAATAATTTTCATTTGCAGCCTTTCTTACTCGGTTTTAGTCTACCACTTCCCATTCCCAGTTTGTGAATGCTCTGGTGCTTGTTTTGGAAGAGCAAAGCTCCTTCTTTCCAAGATAGATATAGTATCAGGTTTGCAAGGCACTTCATAGAAATCCAAGATTAATCCATACTCGATAATCTCTCACATCAGCTATTAACATATCGGACAACACTCCTAGACAGCTGTCGCCTTAGTAATTAGATCTTGATTAAATGTCACACGAAATAAAATCCCCCAAAACTCAGCATCTTAGTGGCTAAAGTTAACCAGGAAATCGTCTCAATAGTAGACTTCAGCCGAATGCTCTTCTGTAAGTTCCTAGTCACTCTCACGAGGAGCCTCCTTGGGATAGCCATCCAACCTCCGTGAATGAACCAGAGATGTGGCAATAAACAGCTTCCTAGTCAGCATCAGTAAACCTTAAAGTCACCTTGTGTCACCACCACCACCACCTTATAT
The DNA here is from genome assembly GCF_036898095.1 of Palaemon carinicauda. Taxonomy (NCBI): domain Eukaryota; kingdom Metazoa; phylum Arthropoda; class Malacostraca; order Decapoda; family Palaemonidae; genus Palaemon; species Palaemon carinicauda. The sequence goes on from NC_090729.1 coordinate 3,978,044, forward strand.
ACTTTTTGTATGTAAATAACATTGTGACGGATCACTTTAATCCAGTATGCTCTCGATCCCCTGAGTCATCATACGATGTTCGTTAAAAGGCGAAATGATTACATTTAAACATTTACCTTTCATTTCCTATTTCATATATTTCTTGTAATTTTCCAAGAAAAGAACAATGGAATTTTTCCATACTTGACAGGTTACGTTGAGCATATGACAAATACTTGCAAGAAAGCTAATGAAATATAAAATGTTAAAAGATGAATATAACTGACAGCAATTACAAATGTTAAATTCCCATTGATAATTTTCTAATTGTGCCCCAAAAATGTGATAAAACCTTATTAATAGTGTTCTAATTGTGCCCCAAGCTTTGACCTTGATTAATTTAGTCAAATGAAAAAAAAAATTTAATTGTAAACGAATTCTCCAAATTCCCACATATATCAGGAAAAAAATCTTTTTTTTAATTCTGGTTTAGTTATAGAATAATAATTGCCAGATTTTTTTTTTTTTTTTGTCCAAAAAATTGGTGTTTCCTCTGATCGTCGATTCTCTATGAATACCAGAAAACCTCAACTAAATCAATCAATCTATGAATACATTGACAATAGAATCGTGAGTTCTCTCGATTACTAAATAAATAAACCAGATGAATGTGGATATCTTGTCTAATTATTGTCAGAGCATAACTATATAGAAATCACAATTTAAGTAACATTCTTCTAAGTTTACAAGTTTGACTGTAACTTTGAATCCTCACTTTCTTCCTCCATGGGTGTGGGACTAGACGAGGACATCCTCAAGACCGGAGTGGAGCACTGCCGTTCTCTATATTATTATATTATTATTATTATTATTATTATTATTATTACAATCCAAGCTACAACCCTAGTTGGAAAAGCAAGATGCTATAAGCCCAGGGGCTCCAACAGGGAAAATACCCCAGTGAGGAAAGGAAATAAGGAAATAAACAAATGAAGAGAACAAATTAACAATAAATCATTCTAAAATAAGTAACAACGTCAAAACAGACATGTCATATATAAACTATTAAACAACATCAAAAACAAATATGTCATAAATAGACTATAAAAAGACTCATGTCCGCCTGGTCAACAAAAAAGCATTTGATCCAACTTTGAACTTTTGAAGTTCTACTGATTCAACCACCCGATTAGGAAGATCATTCCACAACTTGGTAACAGCTGGAATAAAACTTCTAGAGTACTGCGTAGTATTGAGCCTCGGAAATAAGCAAGGGAAGTCAACATAAGACATTAAAGCAATTTATATTTGCACTGAAATTTTAAATGTACTGTGCAATTTTCAAGAGTGCGAGATGTTCTCTATATTATCTTATATAACTGGAAAAGAAAGAGCACTGCTTGGTATAGCGGTAGGAATTAATTCATTATAAGAAATGTACTTTTTCGAATTTATTAACGTTTTTGTAGTTGAGTATGACATTTGGTCGTGAAAAAGTCATACTGTGGCATATACAAGACAGTGTTGTCCCCACAGCACTTTTTTGTTGCCTAGAAATTACTGCGTTTGTTCTTCATCCTTTATAAAAAGAAAGTACCAAATATGGTTACAAAATTTATTGAATACTTTCACGATCTTGGAGTTGTGAAAGAAAATTCCATGGGTAAAACGACTCGGACCCTGCTTCCAAAACAGTCCAGCCTCTAATGAGTAGACAGGAGAATCTGATGTTATTAATCTCCTTTGCTTCTCTTATAAGCCTTATCCTAAACGATCTTTTACTTTTTTTTCATGGATAATAATGAACCTCGATAATTGAAGAGACACTCCTCCGTGCCCAATCTCTAATAGAGGATTTCAAGTCTCGCCGACGAAGGGTTTATGGGAATGCTCCTGAGTCTTTGTCCCTCTCATTATCTGCCCCGTATTGATCAAGACATTAGTCAGTCGGCCACTGTTATTAGTCTGACGGATTCAGGGAAGTGCTTTTTATGGTATGGTTTGCCGTGCAGGTAACGTTTTCTATGCGGAGCATTGTAGGTATTATTTAATGATCTTCGCAACGTCCCTTCGGCTCCGAGGTGCACCTACCTTTTGGCCTTCTAATTTATCGCTATTCTCTCTTATCTTTCTTCAATATTTATAATTCAATTTTCAATTCATTTACCTTTTATGATATATTAATGACCTACTTTTACCTTTTTTTATTCAAAATTGAGTAGTTATTAACGATGATAGTTGTTCAGTCGATTTTTTAAAGATTTTATTTTACCGTTTATTATTCTGTTTACTGATAAAACCGTGGTATATATAACTATTATTATGGACCGATTATAATCGTTTCAAGTCTAAATAGGATTTATTGATCGTGACCCAGGGAATTCTTGAACTTAGAAAAAGCTAAGCTTTTATGCTTATAATGAGCTATTCCCATTCATATTTTATTGCTATTTGCATTTAATCATTCATTCACAATGAGTCTGAGCGATTATTGACTTTCAAAAGCTATTAAGAACATTTATCGCAAACACATTTTTATAAATTATTAGCCTTTTCTTTCTGTATGTATGTGTATATTTAAATATATATGCGTATGCATGTATATATATACACATATATATGCATGTATATGTATATATATATATATATATATATATATATATATATATATATATATATTTATTGATAGTGTTAATACTAACTCGTTATTCTAATTTTTCCAAATAAGCTTCAAATACCTTATAAGTTTAAACTTAATCTTTTTTTTTTTTTCAAATAAGCCAAAAATATTTTTTAAATATCGAACTTACTCTGCCTGGGGATCACAGCTCTACCGGGAAATTCTTTTCCTGATAAGAAGACTACTTTTCTCAGTCAAGGATTCGAACCCCCGCGCTAATTAGAAATAAAGTTAAACATTAAGGTTCTACTAATATGCTATTAAGAAAGTCTTAATAATGACATATATTTTTACTTGGTACTATGTTCGAATACTTGGCGGGACAGAAATGCTTATTTTGATTCCGTGGCACAGCGAATTATATATATATATATATATATATATATATATATATATATATACATATATATATACATATATATATATATATACATATATATATACATATATATATATATATATATGTGTGTGTATATATATACACATATATATGTGTGCATGTGCGCGTGCATGTATGTATGCATGTATGTATGTATATATATGTATATAATATATATATATATATATATATATATATATATATATATATATGTGTGTGTGTGTGTGTGTGTGTGTAAAGAGAGAGAGAGAGAGAGAGAGAGAGAGAGAGAGAGAGAGAGAGAGAGAGAGAGAGAGAGAGAGAGAGAGAGAGAGAGAGAGAATCAGGTCATAAATAATGGAGGGAATACAGAGATAGAATTATCTTCCCTGAGAAGGATTATTAATTAATAAAAGGAAATTGTGTAAATCATTGGCTTTTGTTTGACAATGCGTCGCTTAATTAGATTGTTGTCCTTTATCGGAATTTGCAAAGCTGCTGAATATTTTTTATTAGCGAGTCAAGAAATTGTTCAGTGATAATTAAAGACAGTGATGCATTTTTCATTAAAGGCTTTATTATTATTATTATTGTTATTATTATTATTATTATTATTATTATTATTATTATTATTATTATTATTATTGTTGTTATTATTGTTGTTGTTGTTATTATTATTATCTTTTATGTTGTTACTGTTTTTAAAATATATTTTAATTGTTCATTATTTACTTATTTCCTTTCGTCACTGGGCTATTTTTCCTTGTTGGAGCCTTTGGGCTTATAACATTTTGCTTTTCCAACCATGATTATTGCTTAGCTAATAACGATGGTGATGATGATGATAATAATCATCATGATCTTGAACACAGGTGAAAATTAAGAAACCTAAAAAGATAAAAAGGATTAAAAACAAATCAACTAACAAATAGCAGTAATTAAAATCATAAAATATCTCGCATTGGTGCATAGCCCAAATAAAGCTGTCTTGTAGCTTGTCAACAGCATCTAGATACAAATGCTCTCCAACCATCCTACATGTCCAGTATTTATTTTTAATTCCCCCACGTACAGACACACGCACACGCATATATATATATATATATATATATATGTATGTATATATATATATATATATATATATGTATATATACATATATATATATATATATATATATATATACACATATATTTATATATATATATATACACACACACACACATATATATATATATATATATATATATATATTACATATGTATTAAAGTAATAATCACCATAAGAAACTCAGCGTGTTGTGTGAGAGAGTTCCAAGGAGTTACAAGGATTTTGGATGTCTCAAAGACTTTTTATTCCATCTGGGGATACTCCATTAGCTCTTGGGTAGAATGATATGGTTTGAACGTTTAGAGTTTTTTTTTTTATTTTGTCTAACTTATTCTTGAGCTCGTTTACCGTGTTGCTGTTTACTAATCATCTCTAAGCCTGTTCCGTGTATTTGCTATCTTGTATATAAAGAAATTACCACATTGAGTGGTGTATCTTTTCAATTCCAGTTTGTATCCGTTACCTCAGGACTGACTTGTGCTAAGCTTGAATAGACTGTTGTAGTCTACATTTGTTGTTCCTTTAAGAATTTTGAATGGTTCTATTAACTGTCCCCTAAGTCGTCGAGTTTGTAGATAAAATAAGTTCAGAAGTTCCATCCTCCGTCTATACCCAAATTGCCTTAGTTGTGGAACTAGTTTGGTGGCCCTAGTTTGTACTGCTACCAGTTTATCTATATCCTTCTGAATAATTGAAGCCCAGAATTGAACTCCGTATTCTAGTGGGGTGTTGCTAGGGATGTGTACAGCTGAAGTACAGTGTCTTTGGTACTGTATTTGAATTGTCTGTTTATGTAACCTATTAGTTTTTGTGTTTTTTCAGCTTTTATGCTCTGTTTGGTGAACTTCAAATTTATACTAATATTAATGCCTACATCTTCCTCTTGGTCCACACTTTCTACTTCATTACTCAGCAGTGAGCAATCTGTTTGTGGGTTACTATAGCCTATAGGCATAACTTTGCATTTCCCACAGTTGAAAGGCATTTGCTATTTTTTTCCGGACCATCTCCTAACTTTATTGGATCCCCTCTTAAGGCTTCTACGTCTTTTAAGTTCGCAGGATTTATCCCTAGTTTAGTATCGTCGGGAAATTGGGCTATTCTACTAGTCAATCCAAATCTATGCTGTTAATGTAAATCTGAAATAGTAATGGACCAAGGAAGGATCTTTTAGGTATTCTGCTTGTAACAGCTGCCCACTCTGAGGCTTCACCATTGATTACAACTCTCTGTTTTCTGTTCAATCTTCGAGTCATTCACCTGGCTCGTCACTGATGCCTAGTGTCCTAATTTTAACAACTTTCTATGATGGACTTTGTTAAAAGGCTTTTGAAAGTCTTTGTCATAAATGCTAAACATGTTATGGAAAATTTTCAAAAGAATTTTCACACAGGATCATTTTTGTCTAAATAAATGTTGACTGTCTATCAGAAGATTATCTCTATATGTTCTAATACTGAATATACTATAATTGATTCAAAGATTTTGCAAGGCACTGAAGTTAGACTTGTAGGTTTGTAATGGTCCGGCTCTTCTTTTGGTCCCTTCTTGTACATTGGAGGAACATTGCCTACTATGAGATTCAGGGCCTCTGTAACACGGTTTTTTCGCAATAATTTTTATCTATGAATTTCATAAATATAAAGCTTATTCAGAATGCACATTATATCTACACATAAATTTTGACTATATTCTGCATTACGTAGGTTGAATAAATTTGGTACTTATAATGTAAAAGTAATGTTTTTTGAAGAACGGCCCAACTTACTCAGAGAAAATGTTTCGAACGCACTCGTTACGTAACTTATGACGGCATTTCTTCCCTCTTTCTCGATCGATGATTGGCTATACGTAACGAAGGCTATACCTCTGCCAACAATGACACAAAAGTTTAAATAAAAGCAAAGCAGTACACCTTTATGAACTCTGAAACCTCTCCACTGATTATTGTCATAATGAACAAACCAACAAAATATGTTAATAAATACAAAAACACTTCGATTATTAGTCTAACTCCCAAAATAAGTTTCCTAAGAAATTACAGTCTACTTTATAGGTCACAATCACATTGACAAGGTGTAGGGAATAGTTGGTAATTTTCAAAAACGTAGTAGACAAGCTTGATTTGATGACTGCTATATCCAATGTCAAGCAATTTTTATTTATTGGCTATCTACCTACATATTTACTGAAAAAAAAAGCCGGTACCGTATTTTGGCTTTAAACCTTCACCAATAATTATCGTCAGAATGATGACTTCATGAGGCTCCACCTACTTTGGCCTCGTTATAATTCAGGATAACACTGAAGGCTATCATGGGCATTGTTGGATTATAAAATTTAAATTCTGGCTATAAAAACTCAATTCTCGAGTAGTTGTAAGAAGTGCTAAATGATCCTCAAGGATCTCAGCAGTTGGCCTAAACGTTAATTCATGTATACTACTGTTGCGGCACTACTGCTACAGTAGTATTACTACGCTAGCACAGATACCCCACCCACATTTATGTATCGTTCCGCCATTCATAAAGTCTTTGTCATGTTTTTTTTTTTCACTGTGCAGTAAGCCATGGCCTCCTCAGAAATTAAGTTTAACATTAGATGATAGGTTATTTCATTAAGCTGACAAATTATGGCAACTGGGTATGTTATTGCCGATGTTGAAGCTAAAGATAAAGTATGGTATCATTCCTTCATTGCATCATCATCTTTACTACTATTTGTTTGGCTACATGTAGTAATTATTTTAAATGATAAATGAATTATGTTCACTTTACTTCTATAAATTCCCATTAGATGTACAAATAAAACTCCTAAAACTATTCATGATTTATTTACAAAATGCAGTCATGCCCAAAACATAGCCAACACGGTCGTACGGCCTAAGAAGAAAAAAAATTATATCGGATGATCCGTTTGTCTGATGGAGATTTTAGCACAAAAATCTTATTTTAACAAAAATAGTTATATAAAGGCTGTTTACATACAATCTATCTCTTTCTCTCTCTCTCTCTTGGTGGCATAGTGAATAGTTAATGGAAATGTTCAAAAGCCTGAATGACATTACAAGTATTATAATCATGTTACGCTAAATACAAATCAGACCATAAACATTGGATTTAAACTAGAAACAGAATAATTACCTATTCAGGCTATAGTAAATATGGCCACGGGCTTTCTCTTGACTGAATAAAGTTGCAAGTCGTAAGACAAATGCAGGTTTGCAACCACGGGGGCAATTCCAAATCCTGTAGCTATTCTAGACTGTTATGGGTTTCAGAGCCGATGGAAGAAGGTGAATGGGTGTCTGGTGGATGGGTGGGGCAAAATTTTGTCAAAAGGTGTTTACATTGCTTACGTAATGAATGTTTTCGACTCTTGGCTCGTTATCACTTGCTATGGCGTCGACTATATCATTTTTACTCTATAAAAATTAAAACTATCGGGTTTAGGTTATTGATAATGCTGACAAAATTTGTGTGTGGTTGTAAAATATACATATGTCAACTTTCAGCTACATCCGATGCTTTGATAAGGAGCAAAGTCCAAAAAACCGTGTTACAGAGGCCCTGAATCTCATAGTAGTTTCCATCTTCTTGGTGCCTTTCTTTCTGTTAGCTATTCAGTTCATAAATTAAGGTTGAAAATATTAAGTCCTGAATTACTCCCTTCGGATAGGTAACTTTCATAAAGAATATTATTTTTTTCCTCTTAAAAGCCAGGTGTTTTAGATAAAAGCATCAGAGAGAGAGAGAGAGAGAGAGAGAGAGAGAGAGAGAGAGAGAGAGAGAGAGAGAGAGAGAGATTGTACGAATTAAACATGTTCTAATTTTTATAAAAATACTGTAGCCAACCACGTGAATTCTTACTTCAATAATGCACTTGCATTCCCTTGATAACTATTCCAGTGGTCTTAATATATAATTTCCTTTTGGCTATCGTCTTTATATTACGACCCCAAAAACATTATCGAGGAACATAAATTTGGATTTATCCTCTGTCTATTACATAAACAGAGGAGCGTGAGGTTACGAAAATGTTTCTGTAGCATTCAGAAATAATGTTGCTCTCTGGAGGAAACAGAAAATAAAGCGCCCATCTCTCTCTCTCTCTCTCTCTCTCTCTCTCTCTCTCTCTCTCTCTCTCTCTCTCTCTCTCTCTCTCTCTCTCTCTCTCTGTGTAAAGCTAATGGAAATTGCCTTGCGTGCTTGTGGATTAATACAAATAAGGCATCTCATCGTTATGTTAAGTATATCAATTGATAAGTGGAAAGTTCAAAAGAAGGCTAGTCCTGTAAGGAGGATAGGCACCGTTGACAGTGCACCTCACGCGGTGACCTGCAGGCATTACCGAAGGCTCCTAGCATCCTTCGATCGACACCTAATTGCACCTACTTCTTGTCCGCTGCATTACCTCTGTCCATACTTCCTTCATTTTATAATGCTGCCCAACCTCTTTTATCTTTACGTCATAACGCAGCTATGGTATTTTCCCTTAGTTTTCTCCATGATGAATGGCTTTCTTGGATCAAGTACTGGCCATATCGCCGAAATTGTACATGATGAGTGATGCTGTCAAAATGGATGCTTCTCTAAGGTTCCATAAAAAGCTACCACATTCCCACATTAACCTACCTCTTCTATACTCACTCGCCTTCATGCCCATTATCTTTCCCTTCGCATCAGGGATTCTCATAGTTCGTAGGAAGGCGGTGTTTATGTTTATCCAAATGTGTGGGAAAATGTTAGGCTACTCAGATGATAGTATAAGAACCAGATAGTTTTCGACGTGTTTGAGCGTTAGTAATTTTACATAATTTCTCCTTGTAACGCAACAAGAAAAAAAGGTAAAAACACAAGCTAGCTATATATATATATATATATATATATATATATATATATATATATATATATAATATATATATATATATATATATATATATATATATATATATATATATATATATATATATATATATATATGTATTTATATAGATATATATATATATATATATATATATATGTATGTATATATATATATATATATATATATATATATATATATATATATATATATATATTTTCAAATAAGCCATATATATTTTTGATATATTAATGTCTGGATTCTCTTAACGACCTCGGGATCAGAGCCCCAGGCGAAATCACACAAAGACAAGAGCTTGGCTCCCGCCGGGAATCGAACCCTGGTCGACAAGCTTATATAGACAGTGACTAACCCACTTGGCCACTGTCTATATAAGCTTGCCGACCAGGGTTTGATTCCCGGCCGGAGCCAAGCTCTTGTCTTTGTGTGATTTCGCCTGGGGCTCTGATCCCGAGGTCGTTAAGAGAATCCAGACATTAATATATCAAAAATATATATGGCTTATTTGAATATGAAAAACACGTAAAAAATGTGCAAAATTTATCATATATATATATATATATGTGTGTGTGTGTGTGTGTGTGTGTGTGTGTGTGTGTGTGGTATTATTATTATTATTATTTGTTGAGCTACAACCCTAGTTGGAAATGCCTGATGCTATAAGCCCAAGGGTTCCAACAGGGAAAATAGCCCAGTGAGGAAAGAAAATAAAGAAAAACTAGAAGAGAAGTTTATGAACAATAATAACAATAAAATAAATCTTTCATATAAAAACTATAAAAACTTCAAAATAACAAGAGGAAGAGAAACAAGATAGAATAGTGTGCCTGAGTGTACCCTAACGCAAGAGATCTCTAACCCAAGACAGTGGAAGACCATAGTATTGAGACTATGGCACTACCCACGACTAGAGAACTATGGTTTGATTTTGGAGTGCCCTTCTCCTAGAAGAGCTGCTTACCATATCTAAAGAGTCTCTACTACCCTTGCCAAGAGGAAAGTAGCCACTGAACAATTACATTTTAGTAGTTAACCTCTTGAGAGTAGAAGAATTCTTTGGTAATTTCTTTATTGTCAAGTATACGAGGAAAGAGAAGAATGTGTGTAACGAATATGCCAGACCAATCTGTGTATGTGTCGGCAAAGATGAAATGAGCCGTTACCAGAGAAAGGGACTAGGGCTCGACCCTAGTATGAGATAGAAATCTGTTTCTGTTAGAGCACGATATTGTGTTTATTTTCATTCATATTGACTCATTAGGGGTAATTAAAATTAAAAAAAATATCAATTGTGCCACCTTGTGGGCCGGGACGTCTGGTAAAACTCCCTGGTATGAGACTCATGTCTCGCCTGGCAAATCCTGAAATGCAGATAGCCCATAGGTTCCGATTTCTTCTAGACCATCTGGTGACATGGTTGGTAGCGACCTGAGCTTTCATTTGAAGGGGCTAGGTTTCGATCCCAGTATGATATAGAAATTTATTTCTATTTGAGCACGATATTGTTTACTTTCATTCATATATATATATATATATATATATATATATATATATATATATATATATATATGTATATATATATAGATATATGTATATATACATATATATATATATATATATATATATATATGTGTGTGTGTGTGTGTGTGGTATTATTATTATTATTATTTGTTAAGCTACAACCCTAGTTGGAAATGCCTGATGCTATAAGCCCAAGGGTTCCAACAGGGAAAATAGCCCAGTGAGGAAAGGAAATAAAGAAAAACTAGAAGAGAAGTTTATGAACAATAATAACAATAAAATAAATCTTTCATATAAAAACTATAAAAACTTCAAAATAACAAGAGGAAGAGAAACAAGATAGAATAGTGTGCCTGAGTGTACCCTAACGCAAGAGATCTCTAACCCAAGACAGTGGAAGACCATAGTATAGAGACTATGGCACTACCCACGACTAGAGAACTATGGTTTGATTTTGGAGTGCCCTTCTCCTAGAAGAGCTGCTTACCATATCTAAAGAGTCTCTACTACCCTTGCCAAGAGGAAAGTAGCCACTGAACAATTACATTTTAGTAGTTAACCTCTTGAGAGTAGAAGAATTCTTTGGTAATTTCTTTATTGTCAAGTATACGAGGAAAGAGAAGAATGTGTGTAACGAATATGCCAGACCAATCTGTGTATGAGTCACAAAGATGAAATGAGCCGTAACCAAACAGAGACTAAGGTTCGACCCCAGTATGAGATAGAAATCTGTTTCTATTAGAGCACGATATTGGGTTTATTTTCATTCATATTGACACATTAGGGGTAATTAGAATTAAAAACTATCAATTGTGCCACCTGGTGGGCCGGGACGTCGGGTAAAACTCGCTGGTATGAGACTCATGTCTTGCCTGGCAAATCCTGAAATGCAGATAGCCCATAGGTTCCGATTTCTTCTAGACCATCTGGTGGCGTGGTTGGTAGCGACCTGAGCTTTCATTTGAAGGGGCTAGGGTTCGATCCCAGTATGATATAAAAATTTATTTCTATTTGAGCACGGTATTGTTTACTTTCATTCATATATACATACACACACATATATATATATATATATATATATATATATATATATTTATAGATATATATAATTTACAGCTGAATCCGCTGATATGGGCACGTGGCGAATTAATTCAGCCCTTAATTCACGTATGGAAAGTTGTGGATCCATCATGACCTACCGTCCACCAGTCCTCAAATGCAAATAGAAAAGAAAATGGTGTGTAGCCAGCATCATACCCCGCTGAGACCTGTTGAGAAACCTCAAGGCTCTAGCCTTTGGTGCCACTCCTATAAAAGAATATTATGCCGTATGATTAAAAAATATATAGATGGACTAGTTATGGCTGAATATATATTTATATATATATATATTATATATATATATATATATATATATATATATATATATATATATATATCTATCTATCTATCTATCTATCTATATATGCATATCTATAATATGATAATTTTTCACATTTACTCGTGTTTTGAGTTTATTCATATCAGCCATAAATACCTCTTGATAGCAAATTTGCTCTGCCTCGGGATTAGAGAGCCAAGGGGGAATGAACTTAATGATTACAGCATCTGGTCGGCCAAGGATTTGAACCCTCACCAAGTCCTACTTGGATCTCTGATCCCGAGGCAGAGAGAATTTGATATTAGGAGGTATATATGGCTGATATGAATAAACGCACACACACACACATACACACACACACACATATATATATATATATATATATATATATATATATATATATATATATATATAGTGTGTGTGTATATATTTGCCTGTGTCTGCGTAGTTTTTTGTTAGTGACTGAATGAATGAATAAATGATCGAAAAATTAACCCTGATTCTTAAACTCAACCTGGAAACATACTTCACACACTAGGAAAATTAAGTATTTACATCCATGCTGCCAGAAACCGATACTTCATCACCAGAAAACCTAACGGGATCAGATTTTTACTTTTGCAATGGAATTGTACGTCCTTCCGCTTTCTTGAAACCTCCTGTGGCATAAGAGAAATGGAATGTCTACCTCTTACGGAACCAGTTGTTTCTAGACTATTCAAACTTGTAAGTTTTCATGGAAAAGGACCATTAACTCGTTTCACATTTCATCTCTGGATCTCCACCTATTTTTTATCTTTTATTTATTTATTTATTTTTTTTTTTACTTTAAAACGTCAAAGTTACGGGTACTCTTTGTAAAAGCTTTAGAATTTTCGTGAAATTTAAATAAATTTTACTGGGTTAGCTTTTCTCCTATGTAATCGAAGAGAATTATGTATTTTATGTATACTTTTGTGTCGTCATTGTAATGCTCTTCCCCACTAATGTATCTACTCATCTATTTCCCAAAACAGAATACTCCTTGTTTTCGTCTCTTTATTATACTTTCACACTTTTTTTTTATATCCAACTATCTCTCTTTTTTTGTCAAGCGAAGACAATATGATATATATTGAAATCGATTATTATCCCATTCATCTTTGAGAGTGATTGAAAGAAGCATAAATATACTTGTTGATTAGTCATAAGAAGATGCATCATCTCAGACTATGCCGAGTGGCGCATCTGTGTAATGTAGAGCACATATATTCCCTTATTAAGTGGAACCGATTCCAGCTGGTTTCATTTAATAACTCTTCTTAATGATCACCAGTGTGTTTGTATGTATTTAGCTCATAAAAGCGACAAATGATTTTTTGTAACCCATCATAATAATGAATTATTGTATTTCATTACAATAACAATTATTCACTTTTATAGAAAACAAAATGACGAATGAGTTGAAAATCAATATGTGACATATATCCCGAATGAGTTATGGGATAATTCTATGAAATGGATAAATCTATGAAATTCTCAACGATATGAAGAAAAATACATATGATCCGTTTGTTCGAAGTTAACCGATAGGAAAATCAACAGTAACTCTTTCTCTTTTTTTTCCCAACTGTAACATGCTTATAAATCTGGAACGCCGTTACGTCTATCTGGAACAGTCAGGAAACAATTGGATGTATGAAAAGTGAGAGACCTTTAAGTTCTGCAGGTGAAGGAGATTCTTGTCGATGCTGGAGGCCTTGATCATAGTAGCTGAATGGAATGGGGAACACGCAAATAAGGCTGTATATGAAGATTCTTGGTAATATCGCAATTCCAGGTTAACTTTAGTATCTTTTTCCATTAAAGAAAAAGAACCTTCTTTTATGGACGAGTATGTTCGGCCTTTATATTGGTTGCTGTTCTTTGTTCTTATGATATATTAACTTATTGTCACTAAAAACCCAGGTGTACCATCTGAAAAGCTTATGAGGAAAATCTTCTTAAGTTAAAGCGAAAGAAGAAGGGAATGGCCGGGAAAGTAAATTAAGGCAGAATAGCCTTGGGAAGCTATTGAGGGATGATGCAATGTAAGGGTGGGGGGTCATAGACGTCCTGTTGAGTCAGTAAAAAATACCTTTCCAGTGATCTCTCTCTCTCTCTCTCTCTCTCTCTCTCTCTCTCTCTCTCTCTCTCTCTCTCTCTCAGTGCAAGCGGAAATGTCGGTGATTTGGAGTAGTAGCAAGGTCGGTTCACAAGTGATA
>NC_090729.1:3999697-4017302 GCF_036898095.1 Palaemon carinicauda
CTACCCAAGACCAGAGAAAAATGGTTAGTTTTTGGATTGCCCTTCTCCTAGAAGAGCTGCTTACCATAGCTAAAGAGTCTCATCTACCCTTACCAAGAGGGATGTTGCCACTGAATTACAGTGCAATAATCCCTTGGGTGAAGAAGAATTGTTTGGTAATCTTAGTGTTGTCAGATGTATGAGGGTAGAGGAGAATATGTAAAGAATAGCCATATTATTCGGTGTTTGTGTGTGTGTGTGTGTGTAAGCAAAGGTAAAGTGAACCGTAACCAGAGAGAATGATCCAGTGTAGTACTCTCAGTCCAGTCAAAAGACCACATAACTCTCTAGCGGTAGTATATCAACAAGTGGCTGGTACCCTGATTATGAAACTGTTAAGTAGCAAACTCCTGTATCGTTCATTACCTGGCAGGTTAGCAGGTATGAATGGCATAACAAAAATAGAATATACTTAGTACAAGTGTAATTTATGAACGGTGCGGTATCATAAATTCTATAAGTATTGAATTATATTTCTTTACGGACTGCGCACTTTTCGGAACCTTTTTTAGCCATTGGACCTGATAGACACATTCAATTGGCAAGTCAATAATTTATTAAATTTTTCTGTACTTATCATTTATATATTTCAGGTATTGCATTAATTATGGTGCAATCTCTTTCAAACTGGATGGGTTTTGTAGTGCAATTGTGTTATTTTATATTGTTAAGGGTTGATCGGATAATTAATACCATTGATAAAGCAATACCTCTTACTTTTCTAAATACGAAAAATATAAATTCTCTCTCTCTCTCTCTCTCTCTCTCTCTCTCTCTCTCTCTCTCTCTCTGTAGATCGTCAACATTCATGATGTTAAAGTTGAAGTTGCACAATAGTCATTTGGAAAGGTTAATGGTAATGCATGATTGCTTTTTTTATTGTATTCCTTACATTGAGGGGCCCGAGATTGTCTTAATATTCTTCGGAATTTTTATGATATTGGAAAATTATTATGTATTTGGATGAACGGAATTTAAAATGAAGGGAGGCTTCCAAAAGTATGACATGTAACCGAGCAGTCATAAAATTATTATTATCAATTGCGGCTTTAGTAAATTCTATTTATATGAAACCTTTTTTATGTTTGTGTTTAATTTCCTTTCGACGATATTGCCTTCTGAAAAGTATTTTCTGGTTATTTCATCATTCAAAATAGGAAAGGCAAACACAGTAATTTTTGCGGCTTAATTTACTGTGAAAATACATTTTAAAATTGATTTACAATAGAAGTAGATCGTAATGGAAGATTCAGGTAGGTCCAAGTTTGGTTGATTGGTTATTGGTCCAGAATTGTTTATAGAAGTTTAAGTTTCACGACTTTTCGAGCAAACCAGTCCTTGCTCATTCCCAAGCTGGGAACAGAGAGAAGATGCGAGTCGTCTAGACTATTAAAATGGAAAGCCGGTTCGCCTTTTGCATTTCTGAATTTTCATTGGTCTGAAGAATTGTGAGCGGAGCTTGAACCCCAAAACTGTCTGCTAAATGGTTAGACCACGATTTTAGTTAAGCTCCTAGTCAGGCAAGCTCTTCTACCGCTGCATTCTTATTGTAAGAAGCAATTGCTGTGTCTGACAATCCGAGTCGTTGGAGTGCGTCCCGTTGGTAGGTGGTTGGAAGGAGAAATGTTCTGTAGGTGGTGTTTATGGTTAGTTTCTCCTTATAGATTAGGATTGCCTCAAGAATTAATGGGTATAGTAGGGTGAGGCAATTTTGGACACCTTTTTAGTAACCTTTGTACAAAATCTATATTAATAATTTATGACCAAATACCAAACATGTTTTCAAGAGAGGGAGGTCTCATCTATAAAAATGGCTTGTTTCATAATCATAAAAGAATTAGAAATTCTCGTATTACAGTAATAAAAAAAATATCTCAGAGGCGAGGCAATTTTGGACAGTGAGGCAATTTTGAACACGTCTGTATCTCCGTTAAGCACCAACGCTCAGTTGGACAAACTATGGCAATTTGTGGTCCCTATCAATATAAATATGCTAGAAAAAAATTATAGACTTACATAAATTTTTGTGTCCGTAATCCAAGATTGTCCAATTTTGCCTCGCCAAGAAAAAAGTGAGAAGTTTGCCTGTCCAATTTTTGCCGGACCATGGTTTTGAAAACTGTCCAATTTTGCCTTACTATATGAATATGTAAATCAAACTTTGTATTTGAGCGTACAAATATACTTTTATGTATAAATCTGCATATATGTAATTATAAAAATTCAAAATAAGACATAAGGGGTGCAGTAAAAGGGGTGTCTGCCCAAGGTGACACCCTAAAAGTGAGTGACACCCTGAGAGTTACATTAAAAAAAAGTTTCTTTCTATCTCCATGGTTATGATATGATTTTCAAAAAGTTATTTAATTCTGGGGACACACTTAAAGCTGTTGACACTCAGGGGGTGAAACCTTAAAAAAAATTGACCAAAACATAACATCCTCGAGAGGGGTGTCAACCCAAATGCTAGAAATATCTAAAAAACTCTACTATATACATTGTTCCTATAATTATTCACATATCCAAATGAAAATTTCAGGAATTGAAATAGAATATATTTTCACTGTTCCTGCTAATTTCCATGTTGATAACTGTCATGTTGCCTTTTTGATATGGTGTTTAATGAAGCAACATTAGAGTGAACAGCTTGATAGATACATCAAGGAGGGGCAAAGCTGATCCCATAAACAATATTCTTCCTAAGTTGTACCTATCCATTTTATTCTTATCATTGTTACCTCATACTATGAACGAGCCATCAAAGAGATACTTTTACCTACAAAAGAAAGGGATACAATCGAAGATTTAAGGAAAAAAATGAAATGAAGAAAAATAAAAGGAAAAACACAAAGAAAGAGAGATAGAAACATGAAAAATCATGGAAATACAAAGCAACCAAATATCTCTCGATTCTTTAAGAAAAAATGTTTGCAAACACTAACGTAAATACAAATAAATCTAAATTGACCAGGGTAATAAATAGTGATAATTGAACTGCTAGGATAGTCCCTATAGTGAATGATAAGGATTTATTTATACCTAAAATAAAAGAAATAAAGAAATTCAAATTATTTTGGAAGATATTAAGGATCATCCATTATTTTGCATTGGTAGAGCAACAAAAGGGTTTTTAGATGAAGAAGGAGGCCAAGTGACTCGCCTTGAGCTAGATGCTTGAAGCCACGGCCCAAATATCATCATCATCATCATCTCCTCCCACGCCTATTGACGCAAAGGCCCTCAATTAGATTTCGCTAGTCGTCTCTATCTTCAGCTTTTAATTCAATACTTCTCCAATCACAATATCCTACTTCATGCTTTATAGTCCTGAGTCTTCCAACTCTTCTAGTGCCTTGTGGAGGCCAGTTTAAAGTTTGGTGAACTAATGTCTCTTAGGGAGAACAGAGAGCCTCCCCAAACCATTTCCATCTACCCCTCACCATGATCTCATCCACATGTGGCGCTCGAGTAATCTCTCTTAGTTTCATTTCTAATCCTGTCCTGTCATTTAACCCCAATATTCTTCTGAGGGCTTTGTTCTCAAATCTACAAAATGAGTTTCATTAATATACCAAGATTCACGACCATACATTAACACCGATCTCACTAAACTGATATATAGCCTGATTATCTGTAATTTTAGGCGACCTGATTTCCAAATTTGACTTAACCTAGCCATCCTCTGATTTGCTTTTTAATCTTTTGTTTCATTAAACGCAAATTCTAAAGCTCCTATATTAGATATAATACTTCCTAAATATTTATATAATTCTACCTCATTAATCCTTTATCCTTCCAAAGATATTTCATCTTCCATTGCATATTCCTTTCTCATCATCTGACTTTCTTCTATTTATCTCGAGCCCAACCTCATGTGATTTTTCATGCATTCTGGTAAGCAAGCTTTCCAAGCCCTGTGGTGTTCTGCTAATTAGGCCAGTGTCATTAGCATACTCTAGGTCTCCTAATTTTCTGTTACTAATCCAGTCCAATCCTTCTCCACCATCCCCAACCGATCTATGCATTACAAAATCTATGAGGAGGATAATAACATAGGTAACAACACATTCCCTTAGAGTACTCCACTTCGTTTGATAAGACGCCACTAACATTAACTTTGCATTTGCTATGCTTATGAACAGACAATTAATGTCGCAGGGCTCTCCACAAAATTTGCCAGAGCACATAATCAAAAGCTTTTTCATAGCCCACATATACCATCAAAAGTGGAATTCTATATTCTACATATTGCTGTAACACATGTCTTAAATGAAAATGTGGTCAGTACAACTTCTACCTTTTCTAAATCCTGCTTGTTCATCTCTCAACTTTTCATCAATCTTTCTCTCTAGTCTCTTTAGAATGACCATTCTATATATTTTCATGACAGCTGACGTAAGTGTGATGCCTCTGTAATGATTGCAATCAGTCAGATTTTTTTTTTGTCATTTTCACCAGCACTCCTAGCTCCTATACATAAGGCTTTGCCTCTTCACTCCACATTCTACAAAATAATCCTGTAGGTAATCTGGGAGTCACTTCATTTTCAGGCAATATCATCTCGGCAGTTATTCCTTCGTATCCAGGGGCTTTCCATCTTTTGAGTTTTTTTTTTAAGAATAGTTTTGACTTCAAACACACCTAATTCATTCATGGGCACATCAAGGTCTTCATCAGTTTCAGGTGTATCAACCAAATTATTCCCTTCGTATTTCCTATTCATGACCTCACTAAAGTGTTCAATCCAGCGTTACTTTCTTCATGTTCTTTTGTTATAACAGATCCATCTTTCTTTTTGATGGGTATATGCTTCTTTTTTCCCGTAGAGATTTCATTAATAATTCCAAGAGCAATTCCTACAACAAAACCACTCCCTGAATTCATAGCTTTGTCAGCCTCATCTGCTTTCCTGTCTAAATATTCTCTCCAATCATTCCTGATATTTCTTTTGACCTCACTATCAATACTGAAATACTTGACATGCTCTGCCTTGTAATTCTCATTACTTCCTCGAAAACTTTAAGGAATCAATTTCTGTCTTAGTCTTCTTTTTACAGTATCCCAAGTATCATTTGATATCCATGGTTTTCTCCTTGTAACTGCATGTTCCAATACTTCGTCTCTTAAAGTCTCTTAAGACTGTAAATCGATTCCTACATTCAGTTACAAAGATTTCTGTGCTCATCCTCTAGAAGCTTAGTTGTATCAAACTTAGGTATTCTATCTACATTTCTGTTGGGTTCTTTCAGTTTTAATATTTGTGTGGGAATGGGGAGCTGGCGATCACTACCAATAAGTGCACCTCTATAGCTTGTTACATTTCCCAGAGTCCTTCTCTCTTTATCAATGGCTATGTGATCTATTTGATATTTGTAATTGCCACATGGTGAAGTCCTTGTATATTTGTGGATCTCCTTGTGCTGGAAAAGAGTACCTCCAGTAACAAGATTGTTTGTTGAACAATAACTTATGAAATGTGCCCCATTTTCATTTGCAACTTCGCCAAGAACCTCAACACCCATCACATTTTCTATCCCTTGATTATTCCTTCCAACTTTAGCATTGAAGTCATTAACCACAATTTTCATATCTCTCTAGGTTCTCACCTATTATACTCTGCAGTTCTTCACAGTATTCATCTTTCCTTTCTTCAGGGGAATCATTTGATATGCCTTGAATGATGGAATCTTTGGGATCTTGAACCCTTCTGTGAAGCCTTTTCCCTTTTCGCCCGGTGGGCATGCTGTCATGCGTTTACGGGGAGGGGAACGGGGCAATTTTAACCTGTCAAAAAGTTTTCATTCTTTTTGCCTCTGCGCAAGTACGAAGGAGAGTACTGGAGCGTTGGCGCACAGGATGCTGCTGGTGCTCAGTTTCTGCTGGTGCTCAGTTTTTGCTGAAGCACAGTTTCTGGTGAAGGCGCAGAAAAGCGCTGGCGCACAGGAAACCAATGCGTAGGGTGAATATACAAAGAATAGGCCAGACTATTTGGCCTCTATTTTGAGGTACCTTACCTTTAGCATTAGAGGTTCTTTGACCTTTTATTTTGAGGTGCCATACTTCCAACATTAGAGGATATTTAAGCTCTATTTTGAGGTGCCATACCTTTAGTATTAAGGGCTCTATGACCTCTATTTTGAGGTACTATAATCTTAGCATTATATGTTCTTTGATCTCTAATTTGAAGCGCTTTACCTATAGCATTAGAGGGTCTTTGACCTCTATTTTGAGGCTCCTTACTTTTAGCATTAGAGGGTCTTTGACCTCTATTTAGAGGCTCCTTACTTTTAGCATTAGAGGCTCTTTGACCTCTTATTTTGAGGCTCCTTACGTTTAGCATTAGAGTGTTTTTTACCTCTATTTTGAGGCTCGTTACGTTTAGCATTAGAGGCTCTTTGACCTCTATTTTGAGGCTCCTTACGTTTAGCATTAGAGGGTCTTTGACCTCTATTTTGAGGCTCATTACTTTTAGCATTAGAGGCTCTTTGACCTCTATTTTGAGACTGCTCACTTTCAGCAATAGAGTTTCTTTGACCTCTATTTTGAGGCTCCTTACTTTTAGCATTAGAGGGTCTTTGACCTCTATTTTGAGGCTCCTTACGTTTAGCATGAGAGGGTCTTTGACCTCTATTTTGTGGCTCCTTACTTTTAGCATTAGAGAGTCTTTGACCTCTATTTTGAGGCTCCTTACTCTTAGCTTTAGAGTCTCTTTGACCTCTGTTTTGAGGCTCCTTACTTTTATCATTAGATCGTCTTTGACATCTATTTTGAGGCTCCTTACTTTTAGCATTTGAGGGTCTCTGACCTCTATTTTGAGGCTCCCTACTTTAAGCATTAAAGGCTCTTTGACCTCTATTTTGAGACTGCTTACTTTTAGCATTAATCTCTCTTTGACCTCTATTTTGAGGCTCCTTACTTTTAGTATTAGAGGCTCTTTAACTGCTTATTTTAAGGGTCCTTACTTTTACCATTAGAGGCCCTCTGACCTCTATTTTGAGTCTCCTTTTAGCATTAGGGGGTCTTTGACCTCTATTTTGAGGCTCCTTGCGTTTAGCATTAGAGGCTCTTTGACCTCTATTTTGAGGCTCCTTACTTTTAGCATTAGAGACTCTTTGACCTCTATTTTGAGGCTCCTTACATTTAGCATTAGAGGGTCTTTGACCTCTATTTTGAGGCTCCTTACTTTTAGCATTAGAGGGTCTTTGACCTCTATTTTGAGGCTCCTTACTTTTAGCATTTGAGGGTCTTTGACCTCTATTTTGAGGCTCCTTACTTTTAGCATTTGAGGGTCTTTGACCTCTATTTTGAGGCTCCTTACGTTTAGCATGAGAGGGTCTTTGACCTCTATTTTGAGGCTCCTTACTTTTAGCATTAGAGAGTCTTTGAACTCTATTTTGAGGCTCCTTACTCTTAGCTTTAGAGTCTCTTTGACCTCTGTTTTGAGGCTCCTTACTTTTATCATTAGATCGTCTTTGACATCTATTTTGAGGCTCCTTACTTTTAGCATTTGAGGGTCTTTGACCTCTATTTTGAGGCTCCTTACTTTTAGCATTAGAGGGTCTTTGACCTCTATTTTGAGGCTCCTTACTTTTAGCATTTGAGGGTCTTTGATCTCTATTTTGAGACTGCTCACTTTTAGCATGAGAGGGTCTTTGACCTCTATTTTGAGGCTCCTTACTTTTAGTATTAGAGGCTCTTTGACCGCTTATTTTAAGGGTCCTTACTTTTACCATTAGAGGCTCTCTGACCTCTATTTTGAGACTCCTTTTAGCATTAGGGGGTCTTTGACCTCTATTTTGAGGCTCCTTGCGTTTAGCATTAGAGGCTCTTTGACCTCTTTTTTGAGGCTCCTTACTTTTAGCATTAGAGGCTCTTTGACCTCTGTTTTGATGCTCCTTACTTTTAGCATTAGAGGCTCTTTGACCTCTATTTTGAGGCTCCTCAGGCTTAGCATTAGAGGGTCTTTGACCTCTATTTTGAGGCTCCTTAGGCTTAGCATTAGAGGGTCCTTGACCTCTATTTTGGGGCTCTTTACTTTTAGCATTAGAGGCTCTTTGACCTTGGCTTTGAGGCTCCTTACATTTAACATTAGAGGCTCTTTGACCTATTTTGAGGCTCTTTACTTTTAGCTTTAGAGGTTCTTTGACCTCGATTTTGAGGTGTAGTATCTTCTGCATTAGAGGCTCTTTGACCTCTATTTTGAGGCTCCTTACTTTTAGCATTAAAGGCTGTTTGACCTCTATTTTGAGGCTCCTTACTTTTAACATTAGAGGCTGTTTGACCTCTATTTTGAGGCTCCTCACTTTTAGCATTAGAGGCTCTTTGACCTCTATTTTGAGGCTCCTTACTTTTAACATTAGAGGGTCTTTGACCTCTGGTTTGAGGCTCCTTACTTTTAGCATTAGAGGTTCTTTGATCTCTATTTTTAGGTGCTATACTCTAGCATTAGAGTTTCTTTGACCTTTATTTTAATCCCCTTAAATCTAACATTAAAAGCTCTTTGACCTTTATTTTTGGGTGCTTTATTTCTAGCACTAGGGGATCTTTGAGACCTCTGTTTTAAGGCGACTAACCGCTAATAGTAGAGGTTATTTGACCTCAGTTTTTAGGTGACTTACCTCTATAATTAAAGGCTATTTTTTATACTTCTTCATATAAAGGCTTTCCTTCTCTATTCTCTTCTGTGTTTTATAGTTTTTCAAGACCTTCTTTGCTTAGTTCGCCAGTCTCCTTCGAGATTTCAAGAGATATTTCAGTGCTGTTTGTCCTTGGTTCGTCCGATTCCTCGGAGAAATCGATGGCTTTCATGTCTTTACCTATAAGGGCGATGGGTAAAGACATGGATACCATTGATTTCTCGGCATACACTATACGCCATCATACTAAAGTCAACGAAGAGCAACACAATATATTTACCAATGTCGTCCTGATATGTTCTATCTTCAATGCCGAATTTTGAAGAAACACACGTCGCTCACCGCTTTGCACCAATGCAATCCAATTATAACGCATCGTACCTAAACCGCAAGCAAATTATCCTTCAAGGCGCTTACATTATGATCTTCAAAGCTCGCCAACTTCGGCAGCACGTATCCAAACTATCTGTAGATGAAGGTGTTCCGAATAGCCTCCAGTTCATCCTGTAGCTGTAACAAATTTCTCACAGTCAGTTACCTGTTCCGCCAGAACGCGAGCTCTATGAGTAACGTGAAATCCTTCTCCCAATGTTCATTGCGTAAACTTCCATAGCTACAGTACATACAGATCGTGAAGTGTTGCAAGGTATGTTTAGAAAAGAGAGAGAGAGAGAGAGAGAGAGAGAGAGAGAGAGAGAGAGAGAGAGAGAGAGAGAGAGAGAGAGAGAGAGAGAGAGAGAGATCAGGTCTTCAGAAGTCTTTTGGAATCCGGGTCGGAGCCGTTCAGAACTGCTCCGGGAAGATTCCGTTCTGGAGTCATTCAGAACTCTATGCTAAGTCTACGGCTATTTCTTCTGAAGTCATTTGGAGAGAGATTCAGGAAGATTTTCTTCCGAAATCGTTCAGAGATTTCTGGAATCATTCAGAATTCCATGCTATGTCTATGGAAATTTCTTCTGAATCCTTTTGTAGATGCACGAAGATTCTCTCCCGTGGCCGTTTAGGACTCGCAAAATTTTTTTTTTCTCTATCTGGTTTCTATAGGCCCTAATAATAATAATAATAATAATAATAATAATAATAATAATAATAATAATAATAATAATAATAATAATAATAATAAATTACGTGATTTGATTTACAGCTCTGTAAAAATCCGTTCTGGACTCATTCAGAACTCTATGCTAAGTCTGCGGCTATTTCTTCTGAAGACATTTGGAGATTCAGGGTTTTCTTTCGAAGTCGTTCAGATTCGCACCTGGAATCATTCAGAATTCCACGCTAAGTCTATGGTAATTTCTTCTGAATCCATTTGGAGAACCACGATTTTCTTCCGAAGCCATTTAGAACTCGCGAAAAATTATCTTTTGCTCTGGTTTCAATAGGCCCTAATAACTCATATTAATAATAATAATGATAATAATAATAGTAGTAGTAGTAGTAGTAGTAGTAGTAGTAGTAGTAGTAGTAATTAATGATAATAATTAATAATAATAATTAATCATAATAATAATAATAACAATAGTAATAATAATAATGAACCGTGATTTGATCTACTGTTCCGGGAAGATTCCCTTCTTGAGTCATTTAGAACTCTATGCTAAGTCTACGGCTATTTCTTCTGAAGCTATTTTACGAAGATTTTCTTCCGACGCCGATTAGGACTCGCGAAAAATTATCTTTTTCTCTGGTTTCAATAGGCCCTAATAACTCATAATAATAATAATAATAATAATAATAATAATAATAATAATAATAATAATAATTTTTGTAAGTAACAATCTGCTACCTACAGCTCTCCATTTGGTTAATGCCTTCTCTGCTCTTGGTGTCATCATCATTATTCCTACCCCTTCCTTCTAACTCCATCTGTTCCTTAGGGCCAAGATATTAAAACTATATTTCATAAATTCATTCTCTACTAGCTGTAACTTCCCCGTTTGATTCATGGTTCTAACATTTCAATTACCAATTTACAAACCGGGAGTTTCTTAGCAACCCACTACGGCCGGGACTGGGGGCAATTCTTTCATTTTCGCTTTCCATAGACTGAATAAATCTATAGAGGATTCATAGGCTAAATTCATCAAAGAATAGCCAGTTTCTCAGTGATGCGCAGCGCCTATCTAAATAAGGCAAGTGACCCCTGCCGGTCCATACTAATTCCAGTAAGATCAACTACCGATGGAATTAATGGTCCTTTATTTATGGAACCCATGCCTCCAAGAGAATGTTTAGTGCCATATTTAAAAGAACTGAAGCTATTTTTTGCGCATTCGGTTGAATAAAATAGACCCGTCATATATTCAAGCATTTAAATTGTCACGTATATGGCTATAGTATATATTGAATTGTTCACCTTCATTTCCAGTTTTGTACTTGTCCCTATTTTCTCATCAGTAATAGGTTTGATTATCATTTTCTATGAAAAGAAAACTTTTTCTTTTTTATTTTCTTATAAATCAATATGATTTTCTATTGAAATAAATGATAGAAAATATTTTCAAAGAACTATCATTTATCTATATTTCTAGTTAAAATTATTAAGAATATATATATATATATATATATATATATATATATATATATATATATATATATATATATATATATATATAGATAGATTGATAGATAGATAGATAGTTTATAAAATCTATTAATTAATAACTTAACATTATGAATTGATGTTTTTTTAAATTAAATGTCCAAAATTGCCTTACCATTTTTCAAGGCGAGGCAAAATTGGACACTAGATATTCCATATTTTTTCATTCATTTTTTATTTTAAACCTTCCTTTAGCATCATCTACTAATTTGTTTTTAGAAAAAATAATTTCATGTATTCTGAGAAACCCTAAGATGAAGGTGAGGCAATTATTGGACACACATATTCAACAATTTATGTAGGGGTACTTGATACTTTTTATAAACCAGACATACTAATATTTATAAAGTAGAAGGTTGGGCATTTTCTAATAGCATTATAGTTTTCGAAAATTATAAATAGTTTTATAGATATTGTATCTGTCCAATTTTTGCCTTACTTGTCCAAATTTGCCTGTCCAAAATTGCCTGTCCAAAATTGCCTTACCCTACTATACTTGCTGTATGAGGCACTACCAACATTTTTGTGTTGGTAACAATATTGTCTTGTATTTTCTCTGCTGTGAATGAACCTATACCGTACCTACACTGTTAAAAAACGTAATTTTAATTGGAAACTCTCCGTAAAAATATACTGTTAGACGTATTTCAGTAAAATACAGGCAATTGTAAATTTTACTCTATTATTGTCTTTTACTAGTAGGTGACCGTAATATCAATCCTTTACGTCAATATATCCGTTTCTAAAACGGGAAGTGCCTGACAACTTACATCAGGTTTTTTCGGTTTTTAGGGCAATTTTTGGACAGTAGTTATATATAACAAAACAGACGGTCGGAAAGATACAGGTCATCATAGCAACATAGCTGATTGGGCATCCATGGACGTGACATATGTATCGATAGATGATACCGGTTCTCTTTAAGTTGCCCTGCATGGAATGGGCATGGTAATTCGGCTTGACAAGACTTTGCTTTTTTTTCTATGTAGTCTTTAGTGAGAAAAGAGACTTTTTATTGGGTTGGCTGCGGAGTGGTCTGTACTCGTGAATAATAGCATCCATGAACGTGAAGCGTCAGCCATCTTGCGCTTTATATAAGAATTTGATGTTTCAACTGTTCCCTTTATCAGTTGTCTTTCTTTTTGACATTGAATGCAATGATTATAAGGGATTTCTTTTTTTTTTAATTGCCAAGATAGGTGATTATCAAGTTTTGATGATCGCTTTTCCTTTAACAGGTCATTATGTATATGATTCACCAGATGAAGTGTACCTTACGTTTCTGAAAGCCCTTTTCAAACCCTCAGCGCCGCCATTAAAGTAACCGGTCCCCTCCCGTTAAGGACAGTATAGAGAGAATAAATGTATATTTAATCTAACAAGGAAACCCCAAGTTCCTAACCTGTCAGTATAACCACATAATGAAAATATGCATATAGAGAGCTTCTTGCAAAATTCATCACCAAGACACTAAAATTGGACAATGAATGTCGATATAATAAAAAAGTACGAGCTCCTCTTTACCGTCGGCATCCAATGACTTGGCTCATGCTCTCGTCACTTTTTCATCAGACTCGCTCCACTAGATAGTGTAAGCCCTCGACCTGTTATTTCTAGTTAGCGAGTTTGATAGTTCTCAGCTCATTAATCATAAAGGTTTTGACAACTAGACATACCCACTTGTCATCCTTCATGATGACGTCCTGAAGGGAAGCCGGTTCTCTTGCCTCACCTCCTCTGCCGTCTTTACCTCCTCCTACTCATTTTTGACCTCCCCCATCTGAGTCCCCTCCTACTCCTAGGGAATACCAACCTTTGCCGAAATTTAGTGATGGGAACTGCTCTTGAGACCTCTAATCCAGGTTTCGTTTTTCTGAAGATCCACCCGAGAGTCAAGATCATTGTTCAGGGGGGAATTACCATTACACTGAAAGATGGAGCAACAGATGATTTACTGAAAGTCAACACTGACATCCTGCCTATAAACCCGACGAAGAGCTCACCGAGGTCATCATACTGCTAGTCATCATCGTCCTTTTGGATCTACTCCGGAAACTCCGTTGCAAAATGAATGTTGAGAGATGTGAAACGAAATTCAAAGCACCAATAGCAAACGTCCGTGCATGGTGATGTGCTGGACTGGGGTTTAAGATGCACTAAAGCTCAATAGGTTTTTATAGCATCTGCATCCTTATCATTCTTGGGGGAGCCTATATGTGTAAATGCTGAGTCATCGGCATCCATTTGCGTGGCCCTCCCATGTCCTAGCTGGGGTCGAGAGGGGCTTTGGTACTGATCGTATGTATATATGGTAAGTCTCTAGGACATTGTCCTGCTAGCCGCTAGCGCATTGTCACTTTCCCTTGTCTCTGCCACTCATGAGTGACCTTTAAAAAAATCTGTTCCCAGCCAAGTATGTCTTGCAATTTGCCAAGGAACCAGAATTTTGTGAAATTTGCAGCAAAAGACATGAAACTAAAGTATTTTTAGATGAGTACTAACAAGGAATGGAAATAATACCGAAATGCCCTAACTTCTCTTATCTCACCATCCATGAGTAAAGTGGTAAGATTGGAGCACATACAGTAGTACAGTCCGCCTATAGGCAAAAGCACAACCTTCAGTAGTCTGTAAGATCTTCAGTACTATAAGAACATTGTTTGCCACCCCTCTCTACTAGTACATTCTCTCCCTCTTTTAGCCACTGCTGAGAGACCTTCTCCACGTACTAATTCCTCTCTCACCCAGACCAATTCTATCCTTGCCCTCCCCACCCCGACGTTCATACCACTCTCATCTTCTCCAGCGATTATATGATGAAGCTGCATGAAATTAAGATAGTTTCTGCAATGCAATGTACAGACTTTGAAGAAGCTACACAACAGTTCCTGCAAACATACCAAAAGATAACAGGAATACGATGTAAGATACCATCTAATGGTGAACAAGACGCCATCTGCAATAAAGTTGAACAAGACGCCATCTGCAGTAAACTCGATAATGCTGACATATATGACTGTTGACAGTCAAGTAATTATTTTTTGCTTTGAACGAGAATTACGTTGTTAATCTAAATAGTATTTCTCTTTCTTTTTCGGTTTTCTCTCCGACGATCTGGCCGAAACTATTCAACTTTTCTTCAACTATCGCTTAAGGCTAGCCATTCATTTAATAGCGCCTTGTCGTGTTTTGTTTCCACCACAGGAGAAAACTAGAACGGGCACTTGGTAGAGCACATACCTTCGCTAATATCATGTTGTATATCACAAGTGGCAATTAAAATATACATATGTGTCATGCAACAAAGAAAAAAATTGGCCACGATATGGCAAAAAGGTGTTTTTTACACCTTTGGCTCTGATTTTGACTCAGTCACTCCAAAAATCTAATAAAATTGTTTTTGGATCATGGGCAATTGTCACAAAATTTCAAGAGATTCGGTCAAATAGGATTTGAGTTATGCGAACCACAAATAAATAGACACAAAAAAAAAAAAAATACAAGCGGCCTATCAAAACAACTTTTGTCACGAATTTGGCGAAGGTAAAAATAGTATCTCCATTCTTATCACCTTTGGGTCGATATGGTTGAATAGTTGCCGAGTATTTATACTGCCCTCTGCCTATATCTCCAGAACCAACAATCAATTATTCTTGTTCTAGAGTTATCACTTAAAGCCAAGTAAGTGAAATCTGAGAGAACATTCCCTTAGAGTATTTCCGTTTCTTTTTCTTTATTTGTTCCCACTACTTTCTAGCCATCTCTTACTGGAACCGGAGCTTGCAGCTTACTATATCTGAGAAATCTCTCATACCAGATAATTTTTTTTTTTCATCTCAATTACCTCTTCACTGAAAAATATAAATATCTTACGGGACGTTTTATTGGCAAGAGCCTGAACCGACTTTATGCTAGCTTTATCTACAACAAAAAACAACTCAGTTTTCTGTCGGTGTCCATACTGGTTGATAATTTGTGAGCAATAGCCAAGTGCCCGTTCTATTATAAGGCTAACTTGAATTAAGACCAGTTGGCTGTATTCTTACGGGGTGATATGAAAGCAAAATGCCGTGCCGGATTCTAGTCTTAGAATAACAACAGTTGGCTATGTACGACAGCTCTTGCAATTGCCGGGGGAAGAAAAAAAAAAGTCTTCATCAGCCGTAAGAGATGGTGACGAAGAAAGATAATGGTTTTGGTAAAAATCATCAATCATTGTAAGTTTTTGAAAATTGTATAAATTTATAATACACTTTGCCTGTCGGTTACCAGATCTTATTTTTTTTATTTATTTAATAAATGGCCCAAATCCTAAGCATTTTTTTTTTTGTTTACAAAATCTTATTTATGTGATTTAATTAGCAATAAATAAAAGCTTTTGTGATATCCACACAGGAAGAAACGACACTGGAGTATTGAGAATTTTTCCAAGAAATTTTATGCGTAATTCTCTCACGTTCGCGTGAACGAGACCCTGATATGGAAGTATTACCGAATCCTGGATATATTTCTGGAGTAAAAAAGGACAATCCTATGTCTCTGGAGATCATTTGATAACGACGATGATTATTTCCATATTTATAATTTTTCTCGGTGCGATGTGAATTATTTAATTTTATGTAGTCTTTTTCCTCCGATTTTATTGATTTTGGCGCGTATTGTAGTGGGAAATAAAGAAATAAAGGGGCATTACTGTAATTAGGAAAATTTTTTTACTTCCCTATTAAACTGACATATTCGTGTAATTTAACTCTCTCTCTCTCTCTCTCTCTCTCTCTCTCTCTCCTCCTCTCTCTCTCTCTCTCTCTCTCTCGGTAATATAAATTCTTTCACCATCAAATTCTTTTACTTCAATCAACAATTCAGACCAATCCACCTAACTCCCTTTCCTCTGTCTCCCTAACTTCATTCGGGCCTGAGTTATATACTTGTATGCATTCGCAATCACAGTAGCCTATGCATTCCTCTAAAAGCATTATAATCAGAATAAAACCTGACTGCGTTACACTAATCTCAGTCATTTTTTTTCCTCTGTAGGAATTTAATTGGTGAGAAACGTCATTAATAAGGCTGATATGACGAGGGATTCGTGATGATAATGGCCAGTATTACCGTTTATGGCCAGGTTGAATTATGGCCATATCGATGAGGTTGGGGACGAGCAGGTTGCTGTTTCTGCTTCTGCTGCTGCTTTGTTATCATTCTGTCGTAAATACTTTTCACTTGTTGTTTTGAAAATATGAAGGTTCTGGCTACGGCTCGGGAATATCCCGGGAGGTTGTGGATCCTTTGTTTTTATATATTTTTGCTTGTCTTTTATTCATAACCGTCGAAAATACAGAACCTTTGGTTCCGTCTTGGCTCGGAAGTGTCTTAGGAGTGGGAGTTCATTAACTTCTGTCTATTGCCTGTTTGTCTGTCATTGAAATATTACTGTAAACGATACGTCATCTGTTTAATATGTTTGGTTTAAACAGCGAGTGAAGAATATTGCAAAATAATTCCTTCTCTCTTCTCCTGCATCTCTGACTTCGTGCAGTTTATGTCTTTCAATTTAAGTCTATTTCTTACATTTATATGTACATTTACATTTAGGAATTTAGGATAAATTTCTTAAATACCAAACTAACTCCCCCCCCCCCCCCTCTCTCTCTCTCTCTCTCTCTCTCTCTCTCTCTCTCTCTCTCTATATATATATTATATATATGTATATAAATAAATATGTATATAAGTTTTATATATATATATATATATATATATATATATATATATATGTGTATATAAATAAATATGTATATAAGTTTTATATATATATATATATATATATATATATGTATTATATATATAAGTATATATTGTATATATATATGTATATATATATGTGTATATATGTATACATATGTATATATATTATATATATGTATATATATATATATATATATATATATATATATATATATATATATATATATATATATATGGTTAAAATACCGAATCTTTTGTACAGCTAAGTTTTATTTTTTTTTGACTACGTTTAGGAATTTCTGATTAATTTCTTAAATACCAAACTCTCTCTCTCTCTCTCTCTCTCTCTCTCTCTCTCTCTCCTCTCTCTCTCTCTCTCTCTCTCTCTCTAACCTGATTTGATTTACCCCATTTTAAATTTTAATATGCTAGATACCAAACTCCTCTCTCTCTCTCTCTCTCTCTCTCTCTCCTCTCTCTCTCTCTCTCTCTCTCTCTCTGCTGATTTGATTTAACCCCATTTTAAATTTTAATGTGCCAGAAAGTGGTCCCACATTTCCTTTGCCTACATAAGGCTCCA
>NC_090729.1:4022802-4030302 GCF_036898095.1 Palaemon carinicauda
GATCCAAAGATACAGTCTAACTTATAAACCAAGTAGACTGTTACTTAATTTGTGATTTCTATATAACTATGTTCTGACAATAATTAAACAAGTTATCCACATTCATATGAATTATTTATGTAGAAAACGGGAGAACTGTTAATTCTATATTAATGTATACATACAGAATAGATCAGAGGAAAACTCATTTTTTTTTTTTTTTTTTTTTAAACAAAAAAGTAAATCTGGAAATTATTATTTTATTAAGTAAAACAGTTTAAAAATATTTTTTCTATCTATGATAGATGTGGGAATTTGGATATTTCGGTTACCATTTTATTTTTTCGTCATTTGAGCTTGACTATGTTGATCAAGGTCAAAGGTTGGGGCACAATTAAAACAATATTAATAAGGTTTTATCAAATTTTTGGGGCACAAATAGAAAATGGTTAATGAGGTTTTACCAAATGTAATTGCTGACTGTTATATTCATCTTTTAATATTTTATTAGCTTTCTTGCAAGTATTTGTTATATGTTCAACGTAACCTGTCAAGTAAGGAAAAATTTCATTGTTCTTTTCTTGGAAAATTACAGGAACTATATGAAATAGGAAATGAAAGGTAAATGTTTAAATGTAATCATTTCGCCTTTTAACGAACAACGTATGATGACTAAGGGGATCGAGAGCATACTGGAATAAAGTGATCCGTCACAATGTTATTTCACAATGTTATTTACATATAAAAAGTATGTAAGGTGGTGGTGGTGACACGAGGTGACTTTAAGGTTTACTGATGCTGACTAGGAAGCTGTTTATTGCCACATGACTGGTTCATTCACAGAGGTTGGGTGGCTATTCCCAAGAGGTTCCTCGTGAGAGTGACTAGGAACTTACAAAAGAACATTCGGCTGAAGTCTACTATTGAAACGATTTCCTGGTTAACTTTAGCCACTAAGATGCTGAGTTTTGGGGGGTTTTATTTCGTGTGACATTTAATCAAGATCTAATTTCTAAGGCAACAGCTGTCTAGGAGTGTTGTCCGATATGTTAATAGCTGATGTGAGAGATTATCGAGTATGGATTAATCTTGGATTTCTATGAAGTGCCTTGTGAACCTGATACTATATCTATCTAGGAAAGAAGGAGCTTTGCTCTTCCAAAACAAGCACCAGAGCATTCACAAACTGGGAATGAGAAGTGGTAGACTAAAACCGAGTAAGAAAGGCTGCAAATAAAAATTATTTAACACCACACAAGAGTCACACCAAATTCGGCCCAATCTCAAATCTATTGGAAACGTCTCTGCCTTGCAATCTGCCGGGAGGGGGTTGAGTCCCGCTCAAGCTCGATAGTTCCTTTTAATGTCTGTAACCTCGCCATCCTTCTGAGCTAAGAATTGGGGTTTTGGGGGAGCCTATAGTTCTACCTTCTGAGTCATCAGCAGCCACTGCCTAACACTTCTTGGTCCTAGCTGGGATGGAGAGCTGGCTTGGGAGCTAATCATATGTATATATGGTTGGTCTCTAAGGCACTGTCACTGACCCTTGCCTCTGCCATTCATTAGCGAATTTTAAACCTTTAAACAAGGCTACCACTAGAGAGTTACGGGGTCTTATAACTGGCCAGACAGCACTACATTGTATCCTTCTCTCTCGTTACGGTTCATTTTCCCTTTACCTACACACACAGTGAATAGCCTGGCCTATTCTTTACATATTCTCTTGTTATCATACACCTGACAACACAGAAATTACCAAACAATTCTTCTTCACCCAAGGGGTTACTGCACTAATTGTCCAGTGGCCACTTTCCTCTTGTTAAGAGTAGCAGAGACTCTTTAGCTATGGTAAGCAGCTTTTCTTGGAGAAGGACACTCCAAAATCAAACCATAGTTCTCTAGTCTTGGGTAGTGTCATAGCTTCTGTACCATGGTCTTCCACTTTCTTGGGTTAGAGTTCTCTTGCTAGAAAGTACACTCGGGCGACCTGCTTTGTCTTGTTTCTCTTCCTATTGTTTCGTTAAAGTTTTTATAGTTTATATAGGAAATGCTTATTTTAATGTAGTTACTCTTCTAGAAAATTTATTTTTCCTTGTTGTTTTCCTCACTAGGCTATTTTTCCCAGTTGGAGTCCCTGGCCTTATAACAACCTCCTTTTCCAACTAAGGTTGTAGCTTAGAAAGTAGTAGTAGTAGTAGTAGTAGTAGTAGTAGTAGTAGTAGTAGTAGTAGTAGTAGTAGTAGTAGTAGTAGTAATGCTACAGAGTAGTGGCGGTCCCATTATATCAACCTGAGATCCCATATTTCTTGACGGACCCCAAAAAGGATGTCAAGAGCTCCCTGCTATCCTTGCAGCTGCACAATCAGACTCTTTTATATATTTATATAAAGCACACTTTAGCCAGCGGTCATGCTGCCAAGGCCAGCTTGGGATTCTGATGTTGCTAAAATAGCAAAACAATTTTAATTCCTGTATGTTGATTATAAGGTGAATACTTGCAAGAAATGTACGTTAGAGAAAAGTAACGAGAAAGCTTTAAAGAATATATAATTAATAACACTAAAGTTATTGAACGTAATAAAGAAAGTTTAGAATTATGTCTCTTCCGGTTTCATTAATTTAATCTAATAGTAGTTTATCATTAACGATAATGGTAATTTGAAATAATAACAACAATAATAATCAACATAAAGGGATTTTCTGAATAAAAATTTAAACATTCTATTCAGCCATTCAACAATAATTCAACTAAATTTTAATACTTAATAAAATTTATGCACACCTTTGGCTTTTGCTCTTTATATTACATACATTCCTAAATACTACAATTTTCCTTACTCAATGTTATGACTCAAGTTTACAGCTGTTGTTTTTCTTATTCTTTTCATCCATAGAAATGAAATTAGTATATTTCTATCGACAATTTGTCGCTTTTTCTAAGCCTATTTTAAATGACAAAATTTTCCATCTGCAAATAAAAAAATCTTTCTCCATAAAAGAGTAAATATGTTTCTATCCTCACTTAGTCACATTCTCTACACCTACATTAAAAGACATGAAACTTTTATCTCTGAATAAAAAAATAAAAAAAGAAATTACAATCACCACCAGCATCAATTTCCCTCAAAGCTATGATCATAAGAAACCTATCATTACTCCTGCCATTACAAAACTGACTGTGGCATTGAGGCTGTGCACGAATCACTATAAAATTCATGAAATCAATTTATTGATTCTGTTTTTCATGCGCACTTTTGATTCCTCCTTAAACATTACTACACATTTACCTACGCCGTAAACGTTGCTCACTTTGCCTGTATAAAAGAATGCGTGTATTACACTTGGAATTTCTACACTATCTCAAATATAATAAATTATTTTACATTATATAATTACTTAATAACAGTAAATTTGTACATTTCACATTCTGTACACAAAATATATTCACAATTACACATTCATTTATACAGGAATTGCTTTGCAGCCTCTCTCTCTCTCTCTCTCTCTCTCTCTCTCTCTCTCTCTCTCTCTCTCTCTCTCTCTCTCTCTCTATATATATATATATATATATATATTATATATATATGTGTGTGTGCGTGTGTGTGTGCGCGCGCGAGTAGTATACCATATTTGATGCGTAGGAAAGGTTTTAAACACAACGTTAGGGAAATTACTCCCACATTCAGCTTTCAGCTGGTGAATGGTGGATGAACCCCTTGTGCAGTAAAAGTCCTCAACATTACCACATTCATACACCTACAAAAGTGTGACATTATTCAACCTTCCAATGCATCTTATACTATCTCAACATCACTTTTTTATTTGCTTTCTACATTCACACTTTACTTCAATAGAGGAAAGTTGGTTAAAAACCCTATATATACTCCGAAATTGGTTTCTTAAAACCTTGTCAGTCTCGTACCAATCTTTTGCACATATCCATCTAACTTTCTCTGTTATACATACATACATATATATATATACATATATATATATATATATATATATATATATATATATATATATATATATATAGATACATATATATATATATATATATATATATATATATATATATATATATATATATATATATATATATATATATATATATATATTACACACAACAACAAAGTCATTACAGGACAAAGGCTTTAAGCATGTCCTTACTCATGTCTGGAGTTTGGCCAGCTTTCATCACCATACTGGCCACTGTGGATTGGTGACGGTGGGAAATAGTCTGATCGCTTAGAGCAAACCTACCTAATATGGATAGCCGAACTAGTACAGCATTGCTGATCATGGCGATATGCAAACCCTTTCATATATATATATATATATATATATATATATATATATATATATATATATATATATATATATATATATATATATATATATATATATATATATATATATATATATTACATTAGTATATATTCAATGTGTGTATATGTATATATATATATATATATATATATATATATATATACATATATATATATATATATATATATATATATATATATATATATATATATATACTCTATACATACATACATACATACATATATACATATATATATATATATATATATATATATATATATATATATATATATACGGCTGGAGAATTACATAAACTCCAGAGCTCCAAACTCACCTGTTTATGCTACATAAGTCTTTTACACTTGAAAAATGTACCCAAGATCTGAGAATAATACACAACCCCCCCCCCCCCCCCGACGGCAATATATATGAACACTGAATATCCAAAGGTTTCTTTCGTTACTCTCAAAACAAAACTCGGTGATTATTTATGTGAACTATTCAAAAACCAACCTCTTACTTTTTGTTCTTAGTCAGGAATTATGAGCAAAGCACTGATAGAAAATATTGGTGATCGAAATGATACACATTTTATAAAAATATATATATATATATTCTATAAAAAGTTAAAAATAATCCAGAAAAAATTAACACCAAAAATAAGTCACTCGAAATATTAAATCTGAACACAACCTTAGACTAAGACAAGAAAATGTTACTCTTATTTCACTGGAATATAATTTATGAAAGTATTTAATTTAACTTGTCAAACACTCAATTGTCATTTTATTAATGTCATGACTTACGGCTCGCTTCAAACGAGCAGATTAATGACGCACGGTTTTGTCCGCACGGATTAGAAATCAGTGAAGATCAAAGAGGCCCCACACACGTTGCCCGCTCGAAAGAATTTCCGAGAGGTAGGGATCTAATAGCCGCGTGCACTGCTACCTCGCTCGGTTCCAGTGTAGCGGCTTAAAAAAAAAAAAACTACGAGGCCTCTCGGGGAAAATCCGCTCGTGTGAAGACATGGGTCCGAACGAGCGAAAATATTTCCGTACGGAAAAAAAATCCAAAGAAATCCGCTCGCGTGAAGAGAGCCTAAGTGGTGGTTAGTTATTTTAGTAGCTGTGAAGCAGATGCAACGTACAAATTTTATTTTATTTAGGGAGGACCGTTTGGGAGGGACGCTTCTTACCTTTACCATCTCTCTCTCTCTCTCTCTCTCTCTCTCTCTCTCTCTCTCTCTCTCTCTCTCTCTCTCTCTTATTGGAAACCACTTTCACTATATGTCTGTATATTCAAACACACTGAATAATTATCCTGAATACCAAATGATTACTAATATATATATATATATATATATATATATATATATATATATATATATACTCGTATATATATATATATATATATATACATGTATATATATATATATATATATATATATATATATATATATATATATATATATATATATATATACAAAAGCATTGATAAACCGAAGCTTAATGGCACTCGGTCGAATGCTCAACTATTTGCCAAATTGTTTTCTCTAGTTAAATAAGATATTCAGGTTCTTACCTTATTTTCTTCGGGTAATTATTAACAGTGCCACTGAATCCAAGGAAAGAGAAGAGAATGTCCATATTATACAGTCGAACAGTTACTCTCAACAGTGCCAACTAGTCCATAAGAGTTTTTACTATCTAAGTCCTTAAGAAAATTGAATCGGATACATTTTCTAACTTCAGGCTTTTTTTCTTTTAATCCTAAAACAAATTTCCTCTGTGCCCAAAATACTAAGTATGGATATATCCAACTAATGCTTCTGTGCCCAAAATACTAAGTATGGATATATCCATCTAATGCTATTTTAAATTTTAGTGACAGACTGATTTCTGGCTTACTAATAATGCCACGAATCATAGCACGAATGTGTTGCTTGTATACATACATACATACATACATACATACATAAATACATACATACATACGTGTTTTGTAACCGTTTTAACGTGCTATAAAAATACCATAATTAAACGTGTGGTTACCGAGGATTAAAAATGATGCAGTAAACCCTTGTTTAACACTCTAATGAACTTGCAATGATGAAATTTACACAAACATTATGTAACGGTTACACTTACGTCTTTTAGTTCACATGAGGTTAACAAACAGTTAAGTAAAATAAACACACTTCACTGTTCACCCTAAATCTCACAGAGCCAGTTACAAAATTTATGTTGAAGTACTTACATTAACACACTACACTTATATTAACATTAAAAAAAAGAAATCCACCAGCATTTGAACAAAACTATGCGCGATATACGTTAGTTAAAACACTTCTTCACATTTAAAATGACACAAACTTGAGAGGAGAAAGGGTTTGCGAACTTTGGCTCATTCGAAAGGATAGGCTGGTTCTTTTCACCTGCTCCTTATGCATTCCGGGGGTTATGTATATTAACTTAATTACTTTAGAAAATTCTAATAGATCATTCTCGTGGCCTGGGGGGCAAGGCTCTAGTGGCGTAGTATATTG
This sequence comes from Palaemon carinicauda, assembly GCF_036898095.1. Lineage (NCBI taxonomy): Eukaryota > Metazoa > Arthropoda > Malacostraca > Decapoda > Palaemonidae > Palaemon > Palaemon carinicauda. The sequence continues at coordinate 4,029,659 of NC_090729.1, forward strand.
AAAAAAAGGATACTAACCTTGCTTGTAAGGCAATCCTCTCTCAGCTAACCCCATGCATTTTCTAGCCACGTGGAAATATAAATATGATGTAATCCCTCGTTTTCATATCTCGTGTGGGTCATACAGCATACCTACACGAGCTAACATAAGACTTTGTAACAAAATACATGAAATAAAAAGTTAATTCTTAAAAATAATGTAAATTTACATATACTGAATTGGATGAAGAATACAATTACTTGAATGACGAAAGTCTTATGTAATTCACATACATTACTTATATCTACATGAATGGAACTCACCTTACAAGCTGGCTATACACATCTTAAATACACGAAAGAAATACATGAATAAAAGACTTACTCTCATGCTAGACCAGCTTCATAAGAATATATATATATATATATATATATATATATATATATATATATATATATATATATATATATATATATATATATATATATATATATATATATATACTGTATATATCAAGAAATTAATAATTAGTAATGAATTTGAAAAAAGTAGGACAAGACTTCTTTACATCTCATCCTACTAATACTAAACTACCCTAGCTATAAGTAACCCCCACTAACACACCTTCTCATATCAAAACTCTCTTTCGAGTACACTGCACCTTT
>NC_090729.1:4032802-4035302 GCF_036898095.1 Palaemon carinicauda
GCCGTATAAAGGAATCTGAGACCATGGTGTTGTCTACGCAACTGTCAACATTATTATTATTATTATTACTATCCAAGCTACAACCCTAATTGGAAAAGCAAGATGCTATAAGCCCAGGGGCTCCAATAGGGAAAAATAGCCCAGTGAGGAAAGGAAATAAAGAAATAAATAACTGAAAAGAACAAATTAACAATATATCATTCTAAAAAAGCTAATGTCAAAAAAGATATGTCATATATAAACTATTAACAACGTCAAAAACAAATATGTCATATATAAACTATAAAAAGACTATGTCCGCCTGGTCAACAAAAAAGCATTTGCTCCAACTTTGAACTTTTGAAGTTCTACTGATTCAACAACCCGATTAGGAAGATCATTCCACAACTTGGTCAAAGCTGGAATAAAACTTCTAGAGTACTGCGTAGTATTGAGTCTTATGATGGAGAAGGCCTCGCTATTAGAATTAACTTCCTACCTAGTATTACGAACAGGATAGAATTGTCCAGGGAGATCTGAATGTAAAGGATGGTCAGAGTTATGAAAAATCTTATGCAACATGCATAATGAACTAATTGAACGACGGTGCCAGAGATTAATATCTAGATCAGGAATAAGAAATTTAATAGACCGTAAGTTTCTGTCCAACAAATTAAGATGAGAATCAGCAGCTGAAGACCAGACAGGAGAACAATACTCAAAACAAGGTAGAATAAAAGAATTAAAACACTTCAGAATAGATTGATCACCGAATATCTTAAAAGACATTCTCAATAAGCCATTTTTTTGTGCAATTGAAGAAGACACAGACCTTATATGTTTCTCAAAAGTAAATTTGCTGTCGGGAATCACACCTAAAATTTTGAAAGAGTTATACAAATTTAAAGAAACATTATCAATACTGAGATCCGGATGTTGAGGAGCCACCGTCCTTGACCTACTTACAATCATACTTTGAGTTTTGTTAGGATTCAACTTCATACTCCATAATTTGCACCATGCACTAATTTTAGCTTAATCTCTATTAAGGGATTCGCCAACCCCAGATCTACATTCAGGGGATGGAATTGATGCAAAGAGAGTAGCATTATCTGCATATGCAACAAGCTTATTTTCTAGGCCAAACCATATGTCATGTGTATATAGTATGAAATGTAATGGGCCAAGAACACTACCCTGTGGAACACTGGATATCACATTCCTATACTCACTATGGTTCCCATCAACAACAACTCTTTGAGATCTACTACTTAAAAAATCAATAATAATGCTAAGAAACGACCCACCCACTCCCAACTGTTTCATTTTGAAAACAAGGGCCTCATGATTAACACGGTCAAAGGCAGCACTAAAATCAAGGCCAATCATACGAACTTCCCGACCACAATCAAGGGATTTCTGTACTGCATTGGAGATTGTAAGAAGGGCATCACATGCTCCAAGGCCTTTACGAAAACCAAATTGCAAACTAGGGAATAGATGATTACCTTCAGCAAACCTATTAGGACGTTTTGCCAGAAGACGTTCAAAAACTTTAGATAATATGGGAGTTATGGAAATTGGGCGGTAATCAGTGGGACTTGAGCTACCACAAACACATTTACATAGATGAGTAACATTACCAATTCTCCAACAAGTGCTAAAAGCTCCTCTTCTTGCTAACCTGCGCAAAATAACAGATAACTTTGGAGCTAAGAAATCTGCTGTCTTTATAAAAAAACAAAGGAAAAATACCATTTGGGTCTACACCTCCATAAGCATCAAGGTCCATCAACAGAGCTTTAATCTCACGAGATCGAAAAGCTAAACTACTGTGTTTTTCACGGACCATGACAACCTCTTTTTTTAATATAACTAATGAACTAGGCTTCTGATTAATGTGAAACTGAAACCACCAGAGTTTGAGACACCGACCTAATTAAGAAAAATGGATTCAAGCATCTACTCCGCAGTATTGTCTTACTTTATATAGAGAAATGTCATCTAAATTCTGTGGTTATGGCGAGAACGGAAATTAAGACCTGGCAACTAGGCGTAGAATGATGTATGTCAACCATGACGTGTGCCCCTGACGTTTACACCAGCCACGGCCCCCTTTCTGTATGGTTATTAAAAGATATATAAGTTGTAGTGAATTATACTGCTCTCTGATGGAATCTAAAGATACTGATTAGTTATTATATTTAAATAAACTAATTTTTAGACTCACTTGTGTTTATTATTTAATTAATACTTAATTTTACGAAAAAAAGACCAAACAATTAAAATCTCGGAAGGCAGTCAGAGAGGTGATCGCGCTAGGGAAGGTACATGCCTGTTACATACGGTCATTGACAAGGCTCCTGCTGACACTTTGCTCACTGACTACTATTGACATTTTATATCATGTCTAGAATGCTTCACCATTGTCCACAAGGTTGTCGTAATGCTTTTGTGTTGCGACTCTTAACATACTTCAAGAGGGAACAACACAACAATAAACTGAAAATTGGATTGAATA
>NC_090729.1:4040302-4045302 GCF_036898095.1 Palaemon carinicauda
TATCGAATGATACTTAGGATACTATAAAAAGGAGACAAAGACAGAAATTAATTGTTGAAAGTTTTCGAGGAAATAATGAAAATTACAAGATAGATCATGCTAAGTATTCCAGTATTGACAGTGAGGTCAAAAGAAATATCAGGAATGATTGGAGAGACTATTTAGACAGTCAAGGAGATGAGGCTGAAAAAGCTATGAATTCAGGAAGTGGCTATGGTGTAAGATTTTCTCATAGAATTATTGATGAAATCTCGACTGAGGCAAAGAAGAAGAACATATACCCATCAAAAAGAGAGATGAAGAAAGACAACGTTGGATGGAACATGATGGAGATATGAAGGGAATAATTAGTTTGATATACCTGAAACTGATGAAGACCTTGATGTCCCATGAATGAATGCAATGTGTTTGATGTCGAAACTATCCTCAAAAAAAAAAAAAAAAAAAAAAAAAAAGATGGGATACGATGGAACAACTGCAGAGATGATACTGGCCGAAAATGAAGTGACTCCCAAACTACTTACAGGAATATTTTGTAGAATGTGGCATGAAGAGGCAAAACCTGATGAATGGGAGTTAGGAGTGTTGGTGAAAATAGCAAAAAAAGGAGACCCGAGTGATTGCAATAATTAGAGGCATAAAAGTTACGTCAGTTGTTATGAAAATATATAGTATGCTTATTCTAAAGTGACTAGAGAGAAAGACTGATGAAAATCCGAGATTTGAACAAGCAGGATTTAAAAAAGGTAGAAGTTGCAATGACCAAATTTTCTTTTCGAGACATATTGTACAGCAATGCATAGAATATAGAAATCCCTTTTTGATGGCATTTGTGGACTAGGATAGTGCGCACCGGCCAATTTTGTGGAGAGTCCTATGTTATTAAGGAATTCCTCTTAAATATGTAAATTTGATTAAGTCTGTTCATGAACATAATAAGTGTAAAGTTAATGTTAATGGCATCTTATCGAAGTCGGGCTGAAGATAAATAGAAGAACGAGAGAGAGGATGAGAACGGAGCATGCAATGGAAGATGAAATATCATTAGAAGGGGAAAGGATTAATGAGGTAGAGTCATTTAAGTATTTGGGAACTATGATCTCCAATTCAGGGTCTTTAGAATTAGAGTTAAATGAAAGATTGAAAAAGGCAAATCAGACAGTGGCTAGGTTAAGTAAAATTTGGATATCAATCGATTGAAATTTTATATAAAAATCAAACTATATATCAATTTAGTGAGATCTGCGTTACTCTATGGACATGAGTCATTGTATGACAATGAAACAATCTCCAATAGATTTAGTAGATTTGAGAACAAAGCCCTCAGAAGAATATTAGGAGTTAAATGGCAGGAAAGGATTAGAAATGAAACTATAAGAGAGATTTCTCGGGTGCCACATGTGAATGAGATCATGATGAGGGGTAGATGGAGATGGTTTGGGCATGCTCTTTGCCCTCCCTAAGAGAGATTAGTTCACCAAACATTCAGCTGGGCTCCACAAGGCACTAGAAGAGTTGAAAGACCTAGGCCTACATGGCTGAAGACTATGAAGCGCGAAATAAGAGATGAAAAATGGAGAAGTATAGAATGAAAAGCTTAGGATAGAGACGACTGGCGAAATCTAACCGAAGTCTTTTGCATCAATAGACGTAGGAGGTGATGATGATGATGATTGAAGGAGAGAGAGAGAGAGAGAGAGAGAGAGAGAGAGAGAGAGAGAGAGAGAGAGAGAGAGAGAGATGCTTATGACAAAAACTCCTTCGGCACCCTGAAATTTTCTTTGATCCGTCATCCATACTAGCAATTACCAAACTGGTAATTGGCCCGTAAAATCCCTTCATAGTAATTTTCCTCTCGAACCTAAGTGCATACGAGGTACTAAACGCAAAACTCGTTATTACTATTCCCAGAATTCATGAATAAAATACATTAGCAATAAATCAAACATCAGTAATAGGTTTCATTTTGTGCAAATAACAACAACAATTACCAGTTTTTAGTGTCACTGCAGTAGAAAAACGTTTTCCCAGCACTATCTTTTTACATAAGGCATACTACCCTATTAAATATTGCATTTGCCTTCGGTGGCTACTTAAGAATTCAGTATTGCTATACGGATACGCTTCAAGAAATCCACTCAAGAGGAGTCTTTTTGTTTCTGTTTTTGTATACTATTTTCTTCTTTTTTTTTCTCACTACCGGAGGTCTCTCTGATGCCATTATTAGCAGTAATAGCATTAGCTATAAAAGTATTTTCTATCGATTAGAGGTTGTACTAAAGCTGATACAATACAGAGGCAATAAATATTTTGATATATCTTTACTATTACGCTTCAAGTCCAACAATCATTCCGTATTGGTCATTATTTCCAGAATAAGTGCAAATAACGCCACAAACTATTTCTTACAAAATTACCAGACTTTAAAATTCTCTTATGTTCAGAATAAAAGTACTCAATATAATGAACACCAATTGGTATAAGAAAACAAATATTAATACGGGATAAGATTAAAAAACTTTGCGTTCTCTGACAAAAATAAATGCAAAGGTAAAACATAATAAAAATACCAGTTTGTATGCAATATAAACAAGGGGAAAACACTAGGAAAACACAAAATAAAATACGAAACCTTTACTTAAATCTAAATAAATGAAAATGAGCTAAACCTTTTCGCACTCTTCGATAAGACAAAAAAATAAAAAGAAAACGTTTGGTCGCAACACGTGGCTAGAAGACAAACCAACAGCATCCGAGGGGAGTCTCTAATTTCCCCCTGTTTGTCGGGGATAAACATTGTGCGTCATTACCTGTGCCTTGAATTATGGGTTCTCTGTGTACACTGGGATCGAGGTTAACACGGGTAAGTGTGTACATAGAGGAGAGAGAGAGAGGGAGGGTTGGCTTGAAAGGTGAATGAATATAGACCTGTAGGGAGGAGAGAGGGAGGAGGTCATACGTAAGGGGAAGGAGGGTGGGGAAAAGGGGAGGAAATAGGGAAGTTGATTGATGTGGGAAAGGAAAAAAAGAGCATTCGGTAATGTCTGTATGTACTTAAGTGCCATCACGTTAATTACTTGTCGGTAATTTCCCCGAGTGTGAGACAATATCTTAAATCTTTTATCTTTCCCTTGTGTTTCGTTCTGAACGAGACAATAATCTGTAAGTTGACAAACAAACAATAAATTACACAATCATATTTACCGAACGTGACCTACCATCAACACATTACAGACTCTGAAACATGACAAAATTACTAGATTATTCAGTTTTGAAGGTTTTCGTATATCAAAAATTAGTTATTAAAACATATAAACCTATTTTGTAACCAAGGATTTCATAAAAGGGTAACATTTAGTGTTGTTCAATGACCTGAATTCTATATAAATATGTTTAAAATTAAAAAAACAAAATAAATTAAGAAATTAACAAAAAAGTTCATGAATAAAAAATAAGAATATTAATAAGAAGAGAATGAAACAGGTGGTCTCCATCTGGTACAGAAGTGATCGATGACAAGGAAATGTTACCCCAAAAAGTTTAATCCTGAGAAAGAGCCAAGAGGGGCATTGAGAAAGCAACAGTTGATGAATATATATATATATATATATATATATATATTATAGAGAGAGGAGAGAGAGAGAGAGAGAGAGAGAGAGAGAGAGAGAGAGAGAGAGAGAGAGAGAGAGGAGAGAGAGAGAGAGAGAGAGAGTACAAAAGCAATAACGAGGACTTTTTAAAAAATATATCTTTTCACTCGTTCGACAGCGACTTGGTTGGCAACAGAAAGTCATTTCCATACAAAACCTATTTTAAACGTTTGGACATAATCAATTATGGCAAGCCTACAGTCTATGCGGCATTTTGCAATAAAAAAAAGTGAATGAAACTAGAAGAGAAAATTTGACTCTGTAAGTAGATCAATGTGGGAAAATGCAAAGGGACACACCGTCGTGAAATGATTAATAAATAAATTAATGGAAATGACATTGCTATAAATCTTAAATATCAATAAAGCAATTATAAGGCTTTGGGTTTAAATGTTTAAAAAGAAAATAAATTGAAATAAGGCTTTTATGAGTTTTATTGTTTGGTAACGAAGAAAATGCAATGACAAGGCAATGATTTTAACTGGTTTATAAAGAAACTAATTTAAAATGGCAGAGTAATTTCTTTAAATGATTAAATTCAGAGAAACTATGTTACTGATTTGAACAGGTTAAAGATGATCAATTGAAATTAATTTTCAGATTTTAAATGGTTAATATAGAATATCATATGAAATTATTTTGCAGTTTTTAAATGTTTAATAAAGAGAATTATTTGAAATCCTTTGCAGATTTTAAATGGTTAACAATGAAAATACTTTGAAAATACTTTGCAGGTTTTAATTGGTTAATAAAGAAAATTATTTGAAATTACCTCTCAGATATGAAATGGTTAATAAAGAAAATGAATTGAAAATACTTTGCATATTCTAAATGAATAATAAAGAAAACTGTTTGAAATTACGTTGCCGACATTACATTGTTAATAAAGAAAATAAATATAAATTACGTTGCAGATTTTCTAATGGCAAATAGATAAAATTAACTAAAATAAAATAGTTATGACGTTAAACGGTGAACAAATAAATGAAATTAAAATGGCAGTTTGAAATTATTTATATTCAATAAAAATCCATATCTTTCGATCAGAAAAAAGGTATGAAAAAAACTGGTATGAATTTCGCTCAAAATAAGATAAAGGCAGAATACGAAATAATACAAACTATAGATAGAAAGGAAAGATGACTCTTACTCGTAAAAATAATTATGAATGGAACAAATAGAAAAGCATAGGAAACATCACACTAGATGTAGTTAGCTAAAATGAGTTTCATCATAATGTTGAGTACAAGATATTTGAATAGCTGATTAGAATCAACTTACTGTTCTTAAAGTATCTTATTCTGATTGTTTATGACTTCTCTCGTAGTTTATTTCGTTGTTTCCTATCCT
>NC_090729.1:4059208-4061708 GCF_036898095.1 Palaemon carinicauda
GAATGTCCATTTTTCTTGCTTTGAGTATCTTCTATGTTATATTTTTTGTTGATAACAAAGATAGTGTTTTTTTTTCTGCATAAATGGCCGTTTGAGTATGAGAAAGTTAAGTTAATTTTATTTTATAATAGCATTGTTTTCCGTGAATGTTTACATGTATTTAAGAAAACCAACAGTAATAATGATAATTATGATAAAAGGTAATGATAATCAATGATTATAACGTGTATTAAACTATATTACAAGTTAAATTTATGCATTCGATACTGACTTATGAGAGAGAGAGAGAGAGAGAGAGAGAGAGAGAGAGAGAGAGAGAGAGAGAGAGAGAGAGAGAGAGAAATTGTATATGTTTGGTTGTTTCGTGGAACTGATCGCCTTCTAATTATCCTGACATTTTCTTCCGGAGGGGCTTTGCGGTAATTTACTTTTAGCCTCATTCCCTTAATAATTACTTTCGGGTTGCGGGGAAGTAGAAATATGGTCGTGGTGGTCTTTGCCTGCCTTATTGAATAGTATAGGATTTATCGCAATGGTGATGATACTGTAGACAATGATGTTAATGATAATTATGATAATAAAAGTATTGATAATATATTTTTTTCAAATTTTTGTTCTTATTATGATGATAATAGTATTAATTTAAAGATATTGTTTCTTATTGTCCTTGTTCTTCTTCCTCTTGTTGTTGTGCTGTTGTTGTTTTTATTCTTATTATTATTATTAATTTTACTAAATAATAATAATAATAATAATAATAATAAGAATTATTATTATTATTATTATTATTATCAATTTTACTAAATGATAATTACTATTTATAATGATAATTATCCTTGTTGATAAAGAATATGCAAACATCAATACTGACATAGACCAAAAGTCCTGAAACTTGATAAGAAAATTTAGTAATGAATACCAATGTGTAAGAATTCGATGCGGAATAAAAGAACAAATATATGAATATTTGCTTCCTTAAACAAGAGTAAAGGTCACACAACCTACCTCAAAGTTGGATGACTCGTCATGACTGCCACTTTTGGAATTACAGTATAATCACCAGTGAACAAAGAGATACAAAGAGTTAAAAAAGGTAGTTAAAAAGTTTGATAACTGCTAGTACTAATCTTGCGACTATCTGCAGCGATTATTTTTTTCATGGAGGATCCTTTTAATAGTTTACAGGTTTAAGGGATTAAAGGCTGCTCATGAATGGCAGAGGCAAGGGGCAGTGACACTGCCCTCTCGAGCAGGACAATGCCCCAGAGGCTGACCATATATATACCTATGATCAGCGCTCAAGCCCCCTCTCCACCCAAGCTAGGACAACGAGGGCCAGACATTGGTTGCTGATGACTCAGCAGAGAGAAAGAAATATCGTTTATTTGTCCGTTTCTGCTGATGGCATAAATAATAGCCTCTTGTTGCCAATGCTCCTTATACGTGGTTAGCTATATCTAATCGTACAGCAGGGATATATAACTGTTTATTCTCTAGATCCAGGTTGCAAAAAAAAAAAAAAAAAAAAAAAAAAAAAGTAGCATTTAAATGTCCAATACATGTAGTTTTTATTTTTTTTTTTCTTTAAACGGCGTCTTCTCTACGCACAGTTCATTCCTCTCAAATAGCACTACGAGTTTTTACTGTTTTTCTATTCTTTTACTGTGGTGGGTTACATCTTATTGGTTATCTATTTAACTTAAAGTATATCTCGTAGCTTTCTGTGGGTGTCAGTAATCCTGGTTGTAACGCCGCTATAAAACTTTAAATCGATCAGTCCCTCCCTACTTCCACTTGATAACGTTTTTAATTTTTTAATTTCTCAATTAATGCATCTGAGTTATTTCTCAATTCGGTTTTCTGCGTAGCAGCTGACTGTTCGAAACTCTTGATTTGATTAAATTTTTCTTTCTGTATTATTGTATACAATGTGCAGGTTTATAGATGCGCCTCTCTTTTCTTGAATAAATCATTGCATTCTCTATATAATAACATCTTTCCTGCTACTGAAACAGATCACATTTCCTCTACAGGAGCCATGACAGCACAACTCTCTCTCTCTCTCTCTCTCTCTCTCTCTCTCTCTCTCTCTCTCTCTCTCTCCAGAGCACGCAGTCTGGCTTTAATTCAGAATGGAGTGAGATATATCATGTATTATTCAAAGTGCTCTTAGTCAGTATTTGATTACCTGCTCATTAGGGAGAGAATGAACTATCGTAATGTGAGTCTACAGACTTGACACAACAAATTTGAGCTAACAGTTGCGTAATGTAACTTAATATGTAGAGTAAAATACTGTAAGCATAATTGTTGTATTTACTTAATTTGCTGCACCTAGGTTGAAAAATACGTCTTCGCTATTGTTATAACTTCATTTTAACGTTATTGTTTAATCATTTATATTCTGCTTAATGGAATGTGTAACACACAAACTAATTTGATTAATTATTCCAGTACGTTTAATTATTAGTCTTACTTAGTCTTATTTATTTATGGGATT
>NC_090729.1:4064208-4116708 GCF_036898095.1 Palaemon carinicauda
GTATGTATGTATGTATGTAAATGTGTGCTTGTGTATAAGATGAATATATATTAATATTATATTTTGTATATACATATAAACATACACTGTACCCATATACAGTCGGTCCCTGCCAGTGCCGGTTTTAGGTAAGAGACATACTCGCCAATGATGTGAAACCACGAATTATTGGTATCCCCACCTAGTAACACTACTTGCCATTGTGTGGGTACAGTCGGTGTTTGAAGGAAATAGACAAAAGACATAATTTCTTGTCTTTTTGGAGTTTGTGGGTTATACTGGAAATTTCACCAATCCTAATGTCTACTCTGCAAGGCCACTAGACTCTAGTGACTCCCATCCTTCTCTTTTGGAGGCGAGTTTCCTTCCACACAATTTTAAACTTTGTGAACGTTATTTTTTCTCCTCAGTTGTGCTTTTATTGTTAGAATTTTTCATATGTCAAGACTTAGTTATTTTAGTTCCATCGTAGTATATATTAACCATTTCCTCAATATTTCGTATTATATTTTTGGTTTTCAGATAAAGAAACCTTCCCAGTGACGAAATCTTTTGTTGTTGGTTGATAAATTCCTCGTTGTTCATATTTCACATAACCTAATCCCTTATCCTTTTTGGGTATAATGCCATTTGTTATCATTGCCAAAGTCATTGATTTATTTTTTATATAATTTATTGCTTTTACTTCATGTTCAGTAATTTATTTTATCACCGATGCTGCCTTTTCGTCTCTTCGCAGTCATTCATTTGTCTTCTTGGTTGTTCCATTATTTCCGTCTCCTTTTCTCATTTTTGATTCATGAATTATTTTCCTACATCCAGTTTCCTGAGTTATAACCCACATTGGATGCATATTTTCCGGTTTATGCGTTGATTTCCTTGTCTACTGTAATAACCAGTCTTGATTTCCTCGTCTTCTGCAATAACCAGTCTTGATTTCATCGTTTGCTACAGTAACCAGCTTTGATTTCCCCATCTACTGCATTAACCAGCCTTGATTTCCTCGTCTACTGCAATAACCAGCCTTGATTTCCTCGTTTACTGTAACAACCAGCCTTAATTCCCTGGTCTACTGCAATAACCAGCCTTGATGTCCCATGATGACCAGTCCCGTCTCCTCTTCAGCTACACTACCCACTTTCAATATCCTCCTTGACTACATTACTTAATCATTATTCCCTCGTGGACTTCATTGACCAACAATAATGTCCTCATCCATTACAATAATATGCTTCAATTTCTTCGTCAACTATGCTAACCAGCTTTCGCGTCTTCGGTAACCAAACAAGCGCACCCTATTCGACTGTACTAACCAGCTCCTATTTATTGAACTACACCACCCAGCATGAATTTTCTCCTTGAGTACTGCAATAACTAGTCTCAATTTTCTCGTCGACTGCAGTAAATCCACCCAACTCTTTCGACGATTAAAGTAATCAGACTCCATTTCATCGCCTACTACACTAACCGACTTCAATTATTTTTAGATTAAAAAAAAAAGTCTAGGCTATCAACTCCAATCATCTTGGGGATGGTTTATGTTGGCGCGTTGTTTGCAAAGGTGTTGGAGTAGAAACTTCCAAACAATTATTTAACGTTTTACACGCCTGCTAAGTTTCTCTCTCTCTCTCTCTCTCTCTCTCTCTCTCTCTCTCTCTCTCTCTCTCTCTCTCTCTCTCTCTCTCTCTCTCTCTCTCTCTGTCTCATTTGTTTTGGTGTTCAGTGTATTAGCTATTACGAAATATCTCTAGATAATGGAGAGAACCATAGACAATTGAAGTGTATGCTGTAATTATCATTTATGAAATGTTATTAGATGTAGATAAAAACTAATGGCAATGAAAAGGTTGTCAATTAAAACAAATGTTAAAACACTGATAGTTCATAACAGTTACGTGTAAAAAATGAGTACCCATGAATAATAACAATTAAACGAAAAAAAAAATCCGAACCAATAAATAAATAAATGAATAAATTAATTAAATAAGTAATATGTGAAACGTATGCAAGCAAAGGTGTGTGTGAATGTATTACTTTAAAGCAAAGTTGCTTAAACACATATTACGTAGAATATGATATCAGATCACGTCTTTAGATGACTTGCCAATCACAGTCAATTCAAGTAAAACATTCTCTAAATGTAGAGATGTTAAATGACAAATTTTCAACATCTTGCATGAACTCTTTTCCACAGCGAGTGGAGTTCAAAAGTGCTATTAACATATTTCCTCCCATCCTTTTGTTAATTAGGTACATGAGTTAGGTAGGATTCAGAAGTAATGATCTGAAATTTCGTTAAGTATAATGGGATACTGAACTTCGGAAGCTGGTCACGAGGGAAATAGGAGAAAGTGTTTGATAGCCTCATAAAGTCTCCTGTTCTGAGGTGGGTGGTTGGAACGTTTATGTAGAGAATATTTAAAAGCAATTGTGATGCAAATATCTCGTATGGATGTTTTCTGGATAAGTGTCGAGAATTTTTATTATATAAAGAACGTTTCTGGAAGTATTCATAGTTAAACTTTTACAGAATTTTGTGGATCGGTTGTAGGAATAAAAAAAAATAGTTGTAGCAAATAGAGGGTTGTTATGAAAGGCTTATGTTGATTTTAAGCAAAAGGGTCTATAATTAAAAATAACGGCAATTCCTTGTTTTCATATGTTCTTGTCCACGTGAACTTTATGATAGTGGATGAAGTTGTTTGAGGGGAAATAATGATCTTCGTAATGAGAAACGTTTCGTTCTTTAGGTTTCAAGACTAGTTTGGAAAGGATTTTGAATTTAGAATTAACCTTGAACATTATAAAAATTACTTTAGCCTAAAGTCAAATAGTGTTTAGTGATGATTATTTGCAGAATTGAAAATTTCAAAAGTATTTCCAAACCGATAGAGGGCATCTCTGTTTTCACCTGCATATATTTGTGAAGGGGAAAGTCAAGCTACTGCTACTGGTATTAGAGCGACCTGCACACCTTAGGGCAAGTCAGGCTTAAGCCCAAGGATAAATATCCCTGGTGGAATGTTTGGGGTGCCAGGAGGTATGGTACCTTTGTCAAGTGGGGAATAGCGTCTTTATTAGGTCAAAAAGACTGTTTAACACTGGTACCTCAAACCTAATGTCTCCAAGGGCTAAATCTTGGCACACCATCACGACTAATGAACTAAACCAGGTGAATGGTCCAATTGCCTTATATGTTAGTCTTTTGAGACGAAGTCTTTTGGTGCTTCCCTCAGGGTGAAGCTTGTACTAGGGATATGCATTGGGCCGTGGTCAAGATAACTGTTGTTATGACTTTGCATTGCTCCTGGAGCAGAGTTGTGGCGGGATGTTGCAAAACAACCCCCACACCCTTGAATCACTCTAAACAGACCAATGTCTCCTCAATACAACCTTTCCCCTTACGTTATCAGCAGCGGGACTCTTGGACAAAAGGACAAAAACAAAACAAAGCATAACCTTAAAACTATATATTTCTTACAAACTATAATAAATCCAACCAAAATCAACAGCATCAAAAACTTACACTAAATATACTATAAATACCATTCAAATAAACGCAAAAAAAACCTAACAAACTTAAATTACACCGCACACCAACACCAAAAATAAATATATATATATATGAATTATCTTGTATAAATATTATGGGACACCATCACTGTCGCCACACACAAGCCGGACTGTCTTTACGGCACACTAACACAACTCTGTGTTTAACAGTTTACTGGGTGGCAATTTGCCACAACTACTTCCCTGATTGGGGTCGTGGTTATTATTAGCACCATCATCATCATCATCATCATCATCACCATCATCATCATCATCACCATCATCATCATCATCAACAGCAATCTGGATTTGATTCGGTCCGGGTCATCAACAATTGTACAAATCAGAGTAGTCGTATCAAATTCCTTATTACAAGCCAATTCGTCAACAATCAATAAATCCACTTTCAAAAATCGCTCTCCAAAGGAGTAAGCTTATCCAAGGAGAAATCACGGCCTGCAGAAATAAAAAAGAAAAACACTTACGAACACTCCTAACTAACTAAACTATCGCACTATAATCAAAGATAATTAATAAACTGTTCTTATCATTCACAATCATGACAAGCAAATATAAACAAAACTGTACTTACTGTTAAAATAAATAATCACTTCCTTGCTGGTAATAAAGAATAATAGTAAATCCAGCAATCACACACACAACCCCCTCTATCAGCAGTCAATAAAAAAAAAAGCATTCGCTCCGAAACATTTACCATTCTCCTAACCTAGCTAAAAGTAAACAAACAACCTCATTTATACCAACAGTCTTTCTCACTACAAACAATCGATACACTAACTACCTCTCTCTCTCTCTCTCTCTCTCTCTCTCTCTCTCTCTCTCTCTCTCTCTCTCTCTCTCTCTCTCTCTCTCTCTCTCTCTCTCTCAGGATTTGGCAAACAAAAAGTAAATAAAAATAAAACAAAAATTAATCCTCCACAGAGTTGTTTGTTACGCCGTTGAGGTTTCCCTTGCCATCTTACATGGGCAGTTTGGTAAAGCTCGTTTGTTTAGTCCCATGCCCAAGCCTTTACCTAACATGAATAATTATCCTGGGTAATGTCGTTCTTCGTTATTCTCATCAACTTAAGTTATCAGGTACCAAGTCTCTTTGTCGATGGGTCGGGGTTGTGTGAGCTTATCTATATTAGGAATGGTTGTCCAAGCAAATGCGACAGTTTCCTAATATTCTATATAGAGTAAATTCTGGAATGAACATGATGCACATCCATAGAAGCTAATCTCACCAAACGCCAACTACCCTGGCTTGGTCTGACCCATATACCTGGCGAATGGCTCTCGAAACAAACTATATGCGACAACTGAAAATGACCACCAAAGAATGGTAGCCTCTACGAAGGGATACAAAGACCAAGCCAGGTCAACCTTAGAGAAATACAAAATTCCATTAAATAACTTTGAAACCCTTACAGGCTGAAGAATGGGCATTAACAATAGGATCACTGCCCTAGACAGGATTGGACAAAACGTACTATCCTAAAAGCACCGCAGCCATAGTCCAGACAAGAAATTTCTGCGGTCCCAAGTGTGCAAATTGTGACATGGTATGCAAGTCCAGGAGTGCCCTGGTAAATCATTATGGCGCAGATAGATGTTGAGAGATGCAGCATTATGTCCTAACACTATTACTACTGGGGGTCCTCAAATGTTATCATCAGTCGCGCTGGAGTGGTGAAGTTGAATTCTGTGGATTAGAAAAAAATGTTAACCTAATTTGAATTAGATTTAAGATATCATCTTGCGTGGTCACATATTCCAAATTCTAACGTGAAGTTTGATAAATGCTTGAATTTGTGAAAATGTATGTCACATTCGTATAAGGTTATAGAAAAAAAATTGCAGACTATGGAAAAATCTATTAAGGTCGTATGTGGATTCTTGAAATGGCTGCCAAGATCACATACAAGTCATGTAAAAACATATCTCACTTTTACATACGTGTTCCCATGTAGCTTTTGAAAAAAAAAAAATGTTTTATTACATCGGAAATGGAAAATACACAACAAGATCATGTATGAATTGAGGTCTTTCAAGATTGCAAGTAAGCTAGGGAATAGACGAGCCAGTCACTTAAGGAATTAAAAAGTGGATTTCTTTCAGGCTTGTTCGCGTGTCCGGTCGCTACCTTTGTCTATTACTTCTGTCACGCCATAAAATTGCCTTTAAAAGAATTAATAGTCATGTTTATTTTTCTACAGCTACTAGGGAAGTTTTGATGAGACCAGGCAGTCAGGTCATGCGATGTAGTAAGTGATTTCTCTTTGTTATGCTAAGGAATGTTCCTCTTGAGTTTGCTGAAGGGAAAAAAAGGACCGACAGTAATTTTGAGTACTGTAATCCTATAATATAAATGTGGGACAACATACATCCAGAATAGGACATGATAGTGAAAAAAAAAACCTTCAAAGGAAAATACTTCCAGAATAGGATATGATAGTGAAGAAAACTAAAAGGAAACTACATCCAGAATACGACATGATAGTGAAGAAAACTTCAAGGGAAAATACATCCAGAATAGTACATTATAGTGAAGAAAACTTTGAGGGAATATACATCCAGAATACGACATGATAGTGAAGGAAATTTCAAGGAAAATACATCCAGAATACCACATGATAGTGAAGAAAGCTTCAAGCTAAAATACATCCAGAATAGGACATGATAGTGAAGAAAACTTAGGGGAATATACATCATGATAGTGAAGAAAACTTAAGGGAATATACATCCAGAATACGACATGATAGTGAAGGAAACTTCAAGGAAAATATATCCAGAATACCAAATGATAGTGAAGAAAGCTTCAAGCGAAAATACATCCAGAATAGGACATGATAGTGAAGAAAACTTTGGGGAATAAACATTCAGAATACGACATGATAGTGAAGAAAACTTCAAAGGAAAATACATGTAGAATACGACATGATAATGAAGAACACTTCAAGGGAAATTACATCCTGAATAGGACATGATAGTGAAGAAAGCTTCAAGGGAAAATACATCCAGAATACGACATGATAGTGAAGAAAACTTCAAGGGAAAATAATCCAGAATACGACTTGATAGTGAAGGAAATTTCAAGGAAAATACATCCAGAATATCACATGATAGTGAAGAAAGCTTCAAGCGAAAAAACGTCCAGAATACGACATGATAGTGAAGAAAACTTCAAGGGAAAATACATCCAGAATACGACATGATAGTGAAGAAAACTTCAAGGGAAAATACATCTAGAATAGGAAATGATAGTGAAGAAAACGTCAAGGGAAATTACATCCAGAATACGACATGATAGTGAAGAAAACTTCAAGGGAAAATACATCTAAAATAGGAAATGATAGTGAAGAAAACTTCACGGGAAAATACATGTAGAATACGACATGATAGTGAAGAAAACTTCAAGGGAAAATACATCCAGAATACGACATGATAGTGAAGAAAACTTCAAGGGAAAATACATCTAGAATAGGAAATGATAGTGAAGAAAACTTCACGGGAAAATACATGTAGAATACGACATGATAGTGAAGAAAACTTCAAGGGAAAATACATCTAGAATAGGAAATGATAGTGAAGAAAACTTCAAGGGAAATTACATCCAGAATACGACATGATAGTGAAGAAAACTTCAAGGGAAAATACATCCAGAATACGACATGATAGTGAAGAAAACTTCAAGGGAAAATACATCTAGAATAGGAAATGATAGTGAAGAAAACTTCACGGGAAAATACATGTAGAATACCATATGTTTTGTGAGCTTTCAAGGAAATTTATTAGTTTAGAATTTTGCTCTTCTTTTTGTTTTTGTTTTAAAAGCATCTTCTCTATGCTTTGTTCAATCCTCTTAAATAGCACTACGGGTTTTTACTATTTTCTATTCTTTTACTGTGCGGGGGGGGGGGGTGTTTTTTGTTGTATCCTATTAGTTATGTATTGACATATTTAGCATTCATTATAGTGGAATTTAAGCTTGAATATTTGACCTCAGTATATCTCGAAGCTTTCTGTTGGTTTAAGGCTTAAAGGCACTCATGAATGGCAGAGGCAAGGGAGAGTGTAAATGCCCTATCAAGTAGGACAATGCCCTAGAGACTGACCATATGATGACCCCCTAACCCCCTCTCCACCCAAGCTAGTTCCAAGAAGGGCCAGATAATGACTGCTGATGACTCAACAGATAGACCTATAGGCGCCCCCCCCCCCATCCTTAACTCAGAAAGATGGTGATGTAACGACCAAAAGAACTAACGAGTTTGAACGGAACTCGAACCCCAGTTGAGGTATGGACGCTACTACCAGACCACCACAACCTTGGTGTTAAAACCGCTGTAAAATTCTAAATCAACCAATCCTTGCCTCTAGTTGATAACTGTTTTTATTTTTAAATTTCTCCATTTTTGCATTTTTGAGTTATTTATTAATTTGGATTTTCTGCGTAGCAGTTGTCTGTTCGAAACTCTTGATTTGATTCTAATTTTCTTCGGTATTATTGCATACAATGTGTAGGTTTATAGATGCTCCTTTCTTTTCTTGAATAAATCATTGCATTCAATATAAAGTAACTTCTTTCCTACTACTTAAACAAATCACATCGACATTATTTATGCAGTTTTTCTTGCACTTCAACGTTTCATATGTTTCATCAGTTTAGTATACTCTACTTGAGCTATTACAGTACATCTCTCTCTCTCTCTCTCTCTCTCTCTCTCTCTCTCTCTCTCTCTCTCTCTCTCTCTCTCTCTCTCTCTCCGCAGAGCACGCAGTCTGGCTTTAATTCAGAATGGAGTGAGATATATCATGTATTATTCAAAGTGTTCTTAGTCAGTATTTGATTACCTGCACATTAGGGAGAGAATGAACTATCGTAATGCAAGTCTACAGACTTGACACAACAAATTTAAGATAACAGTTGCGTAATGTAACTTAATATGTAGAGTAAAATACTGTAAGCATAATTGTTGTATTTAGGTAATTTGCTGCACCTAGGTTGAAAAATATGTCTTGACTATTGTTATAACTTCATTTTAACGTTATTGTTTGATAATTTATATTCTGCTTAATGGAATGTGTAACACAAACTAATTTGATTAACTATTCCAGTACGTTTAATTATTAGTTATACTTAATCTTATTTATTCATGGGATTTCTGAAAGATTTTGGTTACTAAGAGAAAAAATGAATTCAAACCCTTGCAGTAAATACTTCAGGGTTTGTGTCTCATTGAAATTTAGTTTTTGGAGCACAGAAAATTTTAGAATTTTTCAAGAACAGAAAATATTTTTCCTAGCGGCGTTAAAACCCTCGTATTAAACTACTATTCGGATTGAATTCCAGTGGTAGATCGATACTTTAGGCATGTCATGTTGTTAAATATCCCTGAATTAATAGTTGGTAGTTAGTCGACGTAGAGGATTGCAAATCAAATTGGAGAATGGTAGAAAGTAGCTTTTTATGGCTTTTTCTATGTACAGTGTATATATATGTATGTGTGTGTATATATATATATATGTATGTATATATATATATGTATATATATATATATGTATATGTGTATGCATATGTATATGTGTATATGTATATATATATATATATATATATATATATATATATATATATGCATATATATATGTATGTATATATATATATATATATATATGTATATATATATATATGCATATATGTATATGCATATATATATGCATATATATATATATATATATATATATATATATATATGTACTGTATATGCATGAATGTACACATATGTTTAACTTTATACCTTATATGTATATAAACATTGAATAATCAATTTCGTCACCACCCCTGTATGTAACAGTATAGGTACTATTCTTATTTTCTCTTTATTATCTTTTGAGAGATATGGGTTGCTGAGGATTTATTTATTTAACTGCTTATCGCCTCGACATTTTAAGAGTTTGGAGGGTATGGTACCATTGATCATATTTCAACATTTACCTCTTTCCTGATTATTCTGGATTCCGAACGTAATAAGAGAATACTCTCCTTAATCTCAATAAAAAATAAGAAATTCTGACTGTAACATGTTTTTTTAAAGGTATAAGACTCTCGTAGAACAAACTAAAGCTTTTATTTTTGAGTAATTTTCTGTTTGACTTGTGTTATTATTAAGTATTAAGCAGTTGAGTCTTAATAAAAACAAGAAAAAAGGAGAAATTGAAAAGGCTTGAGTATTGATCGATATCATATCACTGAAAGGCTTGAATGATTACATTTATCTTTTGATTAAGTTTTTGTCTATTGAAAAACAGAACGGTGTTTATTGAATTATCTGTGATATATATATATATATATATATATATATATATATATATATATATATATATATATAAATATATAAAATGTATGGATGTATGAATACATCTAAATTGATTGAATTTTCAAATTATTCTTTAAATATGTGGTAATGTCCAGTTTGTTTCTGCATTACTCATTCCTATCTAATTTTTGCCATTGATCGTAATTTTGGACTTAGGTCTTACTTTTACTTTTTTTACTTTTAGAGGTTTATTTGTCGCCCTCCATCAAACACTAAAGGTCTGTTCAGGCGGGCCTTGGTGTATGAAAAAAATAATTCCTTTCCAGTTAGTATTTTGCTCTGTATCGTTATCAGTTATTTCGCTAGCATTTGTATTCAGGCTTAATAGTTTTCAGGTCACTATTATAACACTTTCTAAAAAGATAAGTCTTCAGGTTTTTCTTGAAGGCGGCCACATTTGTGCTATTCTTGACATCGAGTGGAAGGTCGTTAAAGAGTCTCGGTGCAGCATAACTGAACGTTCTTCCTCCTATTGCATGATTCACACTAATTTCGAATAGTCTATGTGGGTCATCTGCATGTCTAACTCTTACAGTGGCGCTGGTAGCTTCAGGGTAGGGGATCAAGCAATCACGAAGATATTTAGGCTTATCACCTGTAAGTGCTTTGTGAGTCAACAAGCAAATTTTAAATTCAATCCTAGCCTTAACAGGTAACCAATGTAGATCGATCAGTGCAGGAGTTATTCTCTCCCGAAATTTAATGCCTTTTATCAGTCTAGCCGCCCGGTTTTGCACATTTTGAAGCTTCCTTAGTAGTGTATTGGGCAATTTGTAGTACAGAGAATTGCAATAATCAAGCCTTGATATTACTTGACTCACCACTAAAATTTTTGTACTGCCCTCTGTTAAATATTTTCTAATAAATGCTATGTTTCTCAGGTGATAGTTACACACTTTCACTGTGTTCACAATTTGGTCCTTCATTGACAAATTACAGTCTATCAGTACACCCAAATTTTTCACAACAGGCACAATCCCAACATCAGCATCACCAATTTTTATACTTTGAATTAACTGGTAATTCTTCAAAGCCACCCTTGTGCCGAAAAACATACATTCTGTTTTATCATCATTTAATTTGAGCTTTTTCCTCTGCATCCATGTTTTTATTTCAGTCATTATCTCATCAATTTTCTTCCCTGTATCTTGTGTTGTTGAAATTGAGAGGTAAAACTGAGTATCATCTGCATATAGTTTAAAACCCACTTTTTGTTTTTTCAAGATGTGTGATAGCTCGATAGTATATATGTTAAACAAGATAGGGCCCAGGACACTACCCTGTGGTACACCCTTCATAAGTATTCTCTCATTGGATCGGTTTCCAGAAACTTCTACAATAGTCTTCCTGTTCACTAGGTAACTTCGCAAAAATTTCAGTGCTTCCTGAGTCACTCCAATAGACTTCAAGTCGTCAAGTAAGTATTCGTGCACAACAGTGTCAAAAGCAGCACTAAGATCTAACATAATTAAAATTCCACACTTTCCCCCATCAAGAAGACCTATCATATCATTCATTATTGAGCACAAAGTAGTTTCTGTAGAATGATTAGCTCTGTAGGCCGATTGATTTTCCGGGAATACCTCTAACTCGTCAATATGCGCCCACAATTGCTCACTTATGACTTATTCAATAAGCTTTGACATGTAGGATAAATTTGAAATGGGCCTATATGAATTTAGCTCGTTTACATCACCTTTCCCTTTGTAAATTGGTTTGATCAACGCAGTTTTTTCACAGCTAGGAAAACAGGATTGCGATATACTTAGGTTAATTATGTTCAGGTAAATATTATATACGACTTGTTTGTTTGGAGCTTCACTTATTGAACTGTTTGGGAAAGGGTCGTTTCCACAATATGTATTCTTCATCTCTCTCATAACCTTTAACAAGTCGCACATATTTATCTCCCTAAATTTTATTAACTTCTTTCCCTCCTTCACTGGCATAGCTGACTGTCCCTCCAAGTGATTTTGGGGGAAGCCTCTATAGATTTTATCAATTTTTTCACTAAAGAATATAGCAAAACTCTCTGCACAAACATTGTCAGGCAAGACATATTTTTTCTTTAATCCCATCAAATCATCAAGGTTTTTATGAAAGTCCTTCATGTTATTAGTTTTTTTACATTCGCCGTTGTAGAATTTTCTTTTTGTTTTTTCTAACAGGATGTTATAGTCATTTCTGGCCTTATTATATAGATTTCTGGCTTGTAAGGATTTGGCTCTTTTCCATCTACCTTCCATCTTACGTCTGTGTCTTTTTGCCTTTAATAGTTCACTATTATACCATCTAACATTTTCGCGTACCACTATTTGTTTGTTCTTTATGGGACACATGGTATCGTACATTTTTCCAAAATTGTCGTTGTATTTCTTGGTATAGCACCCAACACATTCTATGTCTACCATATGTTCACATTGTGTGTTCACACAAGACATTTGCGCTACACTAGCTTCAATAAAATTCTCAGCATCAAAATTTTCCCGTTCCCTATATGTGATCCATTTTTTCAGTACTCTGGTGCAATTTATATTAACATTAAAGGTGATGAGTTTATGTGTTTTTGAGATCTCAAAGTCTGGTTCCACTTCAAGGTTTTTTATTAGGTCTGAGTCTTTTCCACATATGACCAAGTCGAGTGTATGACCACCTACTGACGTTGATACCAAAACACTGTTTATTAAATTAAACATCTCAAATACTTCCTTGAGTTCTTTAGCCTTATTATCATTTTCATCATCTACCCAACAGTTGAAGTCTCCACCAATTAATGTATTTTTAATATCGTCCACCACACCCACAAGAATACTAAATTCTTCAATGAATTTAGTCATATTACTCGCTGGTGGTCTATATAATGATATTATATTCAATACCTTATTGTTTCTTGTCATTTTTAAACAGATATATTCAAACGTTTCAAATACCATTTCATTCATGATAGAAACCCTAGAGAAAGTTTTCGACACAAAGACACCCACTCCTCCTCCAGTTTTGTTCTTTCTTGGTACGTGATAGAAATCATGAGTACACGGCGTCATCTCCTGAATCTTTGAGTTATCACTAATATTTCCCTGCAACCAAGTTTCCGTTAATAAGCATAAATCTAATTCCATTTCGTTTATAAGATTTCTAATCTCTAAGGTTTTATTCCCCACCGATTGAATATTTATCAGACCACACTTAACCAATGGGCTAGACTCCATGATCGGTTCTATTTTTTATCCTGGTAAGCTCCTCCTTGTATACTTTACAGTTATCATCATATGTCCTATGATTCGTATCATTGTAATTCCTCATTGTGCAGTTATGACACTTTAACGTATTTACATTACAATCCGTGGTTCGATGATCCTGGCTACACTTGGCACATACCTGAGTCTTGCTACAATTTTCAGCAATATGACCAAATTCTTGGCATTTATAACACTGAAATACATTGTAGGAATCATAGATTTTACAGCATCCTCCAAGCGTAGTATATACTCTATCATCTCTTTTACGGAAGACTTTCCTGATAGTTGGACTACACTTTATAATGACGTGTAATTTACCGCTTTGTCTTGATTTAAACTTCCTGATCAATTTAAAGTCTTCTTCATTTTCACATATAAAGGAATCCACTGATTTTTAGCACTATATTTCACTAATATCAATACTAGCAAACACCCACAAAGAGATTTTTCATAGTACAAACAACGAAATACACAATGATTCCGTTTAAAGCCAGATTCGATACAGAGCACTGAAACACACGTCCACACCCGTCTCTATCTTGAGGTTTTTTTTTTTTTGGCTCCATCTCTTTTGGTGCTTTAGTTATTTATCTGTTTATGATAAATCATCTGTGTATGATAAAAATTCCTGATCTTGTAATCGTCGTCTCATGGCTTTTGTAAAGGTAACCTTTCGTGTCACATAATGTTTACAGACGCGAAACCTTTTTTTATTTGTCTAAATAAGTATGATTTATGTATTGGTGGCGTGGAAGCCAACGATTACATTTAGTTTGGGTTGTAGCTTGTTCTATTTGATTATCTGTTTACTGCATGGATATAGAGCAGACCTTGTATTTCTAATTCCCTCTTCAGAGTTGATGGAACAGAAAGTAAAGGATCTTTATTTCCCATAAAGATCAGGTCGGTTAGGAAAAAAATTGAGCGGTTCATGAATTCTTATATCAATTTATCAATTAACTTTCAGTTTTGTGAAAGACTACATGCGTTCGGCCTAAGAATCAAATGTATTTGTTTGCACTGAAAATGTAGTACTCATTCATATCACGGGCCCAAACACACACACAAGCCATATATATATATATATATATATATATATATATATATATATATATATGTGTGTGTGTGTGTAAATATATGTGTATATATATATATATATATATATTAATATATATATATGTGTGTGTGTGTGTAAATATATGTATATATGTGTGTATATATGCATATATATATGTATATATACGTATATATATACACATACATTCATACATACACATGTACAGTATATATATACACACACACACACACACACACACACACCAAAGTACCAGTATTGAAGTATCGGCAATTTAAGCTCATTTTTTGATTGGGCGATACTCATACCAGATACTCATTGTGGAGGCTCATACCGATACCAATACTGGTGTCATGACAGTGGTCGATGGAAAAAAAAACGATACTAACGATACCGATACTATTGACACATCTCTAGTGTGGTTGTACTGTATGTATGTATGTATGTATGTATGTAAATGTGTGCTTTTGTATAAGATGAATACATATTAATATTATATTTTGTATATACATATAAACATACACTGTACCCATATACAGTCGGTCCCTGCCAGTGCCGGTTTTAGGTAAGAGACATACTCGCCAATGATGTGAAACCACGAATTATTGGTATCCCCACCTAGTAACACTACTTGCCATTGTGTGGGTACAGTCGGTGTTTGAAGGAAATAGACAAAAGACATAATTTCTTGTCTTTTTGGAGTTTGTGGGTTATACTGGAAATTTCACCAATCCTAATGTCTACTCTGCAAGGCCACTAGACTCTAGTGACTCCCATCCTTCTCTTTTGGAGGCGAGTTTCCTTCCACACAATTTTAAACTTTGTGAACGTTATTTTTTCTCCTCAGTTGTGCTTTTATTGTTAGAATTTTTCATATGTCAAGACTTAGTTATTTTAGTTCCATCGTAGTATATATTAACCATTTCCTCAATATTTCGTATTATATTTTTGGTTTTCAGATAAAGAAACCTTCCCAGTGACGAAATCTTTTGTTGTTGGTTGATAAATTCCTCGTTGTTCATATTTCACATAACCTAATCCCTTATCCTTTTTGGGTATAATGCCATTTGTTATCATTGCCAAAGTCATTGATTTATTTTTTATATAATTTATTGCTTTTACTTCATGTTCAGTAATTTATTTTATCACCGATGCTGCCTTTTCGTCTCTTCGCAGTCATTCATTTGTCTTCTTGGTTGTTCCATTATTTCCGTCTCCTTTTCTCATTTTTGATTCATGAATTATTTTCCTACATCCAGTTTCCTGAGTTATAACCCACATTGGATGCATATTTTCCGGTTTATGCGTTGATTTCCTTGTCTACTGTAATAACCAGTCTTGATTTCCTCGTCTTCTGCAATAACCAGTCTTGATTTCATCGTTTGCTACAGTAACCAGCTTTGATTTCCCCATCTACTGCATTAACCAGCCTTGATTTCCTCGTCTACTGCAATAACCAGCCTTGATTTCCTCGTTTACTGTAACAACCAGCCTTAATTCCCTGGTCTACTGCAATAACCAGCCTTGATGTCCCATGATGACCAGTCCCGTCTCCTCTTCAGCTACACTACCCACTTTCAATATCCTCCTTGACTACATTACTTAATCATTATTCCCTCGTGGACTTCATTGACCAACAATAATGTCCTCATCCATTACAATAATATGCTTCAATTTCTTCGTCAACTATGCTAACCAGCTTTTGCGTCTTCGGTAACCAAACAAGCGCACCCTATTCGACTGTACTAACCAGCTCCTATTTATTGAACTACACCACCCAGCATGAATTTTCTCCTTGAGTACTGCAATAACTAGTCTCAATTTTCTCGTCGACTGCAGTAAATCCACCCAACTCTTTCGACGATTAAAGTAATCAGACTCCATTTCATCGCCTACTACACTAACCGACTTCAATTATTTTTAGATTAAAAAAAAAAAGTCTAGGCTATCAACTCCAATCATCTTGGGGATGGTTTATGTTGGCGCGTTGTTTGCAAAGGTGTTGGAGTAGAAACTTCCAAACAATTATTTAACGTTTTACACGCCTGCTAAGTTTCTCTCTCTCTCTCTCTCTCTCTCTCTCTCTCTCTCTCTCTCTCTCTCTCTCTCTCTCTCTCTCTCTCTCTCTCTCTCTCTCTCTCTCATTTGTTTTGGTGTTCAGTGTATTAGCTATTACGAAATATCTCTAGATAATGGAGAGAACCATAGACAATTGAAGTGTATGCTGTAATTATCATTTATGAAATGTTATTAGATGTAGATAAAAACTAATGGCAATGAAAAGGTTGTCAATTAAAACAAATGTTAAAACACTGATAGTTCATAACAGTTACGTGTAAAAAATGAGTACCCATGAATAATAACAATTAAACGAAAAAAAAAATCCGAACCAATAAATAAATAAATGAATAAATTAATTAAATAAGTAATATGTGAAACGTATGCAAGCAAAGGTGTGTGTGAATGTATTACTTTAAAGCAAAGTTGCTTAAACACATATTACGTAGAATATGATATCAGATCACGTCTTTAGATGACTTGCCAATCACAGTCAATTCAAGTAAAACATTCTCTAAATGTAGAGATGTTAAATGACAAATTTTCAACATCTTGCATGAACTCTTTTCCACAGCGAGTGGAGTTCAAAAGTGCTATTAACATATTTCCTCCCATCCTTTTGTTAATTAGGTACATGAGTTAGGTAGGATTCAGAAGTAATGATCTGAAATTTCGTTAAGTATAATGGGATACTGAACTTCGGAAGCTGGTCACGAGGGAAATAGGAGAAAGTGTTTGATAGCCTCATAAAGTCTCCTGTTCTGAGGTGGGTGGTTGTAACGTTTATGTAGAGAATATTTAAAAGCAATTGTGATGCAAATATCTCGTATGGATGTTTTCTGGATAAGTGTCGAGAATTTTTATTATATAAAGAACGTTTCTGGAAGTATTCATAGTTAAACTTTTACAGAATTTTGTGGATCGGTTGTAGGAATAAAAAAAAATAGTTGTAGCAAATAGAGGGTTGTTATGAAAGGCTTATGTTGATTTTAAGCAAAAGGGTCTATAATTAAAAATAACGGCAATTCCTTGTTTTCATATGTTCTTGTCCACGTGAACTTTATGATAGTGGATGAAGTTGTTTGAGGGGAAATAATGATCTTCGTAATGAGAAACGTTTCGTTCTTTAGGTTTCAAGACTAGTTTGGAAAGGATTTTGAATTTAGAATTAACCTTGAACATTATAAAAATTACTTTAGCCTAAAGTCAAATAGTGTTTAGTGATGATTATTTGCAGAATTGAAAATTTCAAAAGTATTTCCAAACCGATAGAGGGCATCTCTGTTTTCACCTGCATATATTTGTGAAGGGGAAAGTCAAGCTACTGCTACTGGTATTAGAGCGACCTGCACACCTTAGGGCAAGTCAGGCTTAAGCCCAAGGATAAATATCCCTGGTGGAATGTTTGGGGTGCCAGGAGGTATGGTACCTTTGTCAAGTGGGGAATAGCGTCTTTATTAGGTCAAAAAGACTGTTTAACACTGGTACCTCAAACCTAATGTCTCCAAGGGCTAAATCTTGGCACACCATCACGACTAATGAACTAAACCAGGTGAATGGTCCAATTGCCTTATATGTTAGTCTTTTGAGACGAAGTCTTTTGGTGCTTCCCTCAGGATGAAGCTTGTACTAGGGATATGCATTGGGCCGTGGTCAAGATAACTGTTGTTATGACTTTGCATTGCTCCTGGAGCAGAGTTGTGGCGGGATGTTGCAAAACAACCCCCACACCCTTGAATCACTCTAAACAGACCAATGTCTCCTCAATACAACCTTTCCCCTTACGTTATCAGCAGCGGGACTCTTGGACAAAAGGACAAAAACAAAACAAAGCATAACCTTAAAACTATATATTTCTTACAAACTATAATAAATCCAACCAAAATCAACAGCATCAAAAACTTACACTAAATATACTATAAATACCATTCAAATAAACGCAAAAAAAACCTAACAAACTTAAATTACACCGCACACCAACACCAAAAATAAATATATATATATATGAATTATCTTGTATAAATATTATGGGACACCATCACTGTCGCCACACACAAGCCGGACTGTCTTTACGGCACACTAACACAACTCTGTGTTTAACAGTTTACTGGGTGGCAATTTGCCACAACTACTTCCCTGATTGGGGTCGTGGTTATTATTAGCACCATCATCATCATCATCATCATCATCATCATCACCATCATCATCATCATCACCATCATCATCATCATCACCATCATCATCATCATCATCATCATCATCACCATCATCATCATCATCAACAGCAATCTGGATTTGATTCGGTCCGGGTCATCAACAATTGTACAAATCAGAGTAGTCGTATCAAATTCCTTATTACAAGCCAATTCGTCAACAATCAATAAATCCACTTTCAAAAATCGCTCTCCAAAGGAGTAAGCTTATCCAAGGAGAAATCACGGCCTGCAGAAATAAAAAAGAAAAACACTTACGAACACTCCTAACTAACTAAACTATCGCACTATAATCAAAGATAATTAATAAACTGTTCTTATCATTCACAATCATGACAAGCAAATATAAACAAAACTGTACTTACTGTTAAAATAAATAATCACTTCCTTGCTGGTAATAAAGAATAATAGTAAATCCAGCAATCACACACACAACCCCCTCTATCAGCAGTCAATAAAAAAAAAAGCATTCGCTCCGAAACATTTACCATTCTCCTAACCTAGCTAAAAGTAAACAAACAACCTCATTTATACCAACAGTCTTTCTCACTACAAACAATCGATACACTAACTACCTCTCTCTCTCTCTCTCTCTCTCTCTCTCTCTCTCTCTCTCTCTCTCTCTCTCTCTCTCTCTCTCTCTCTCAGGATTTGGCAAACAAAAAGTAAATAAAAATAAAACAAAAATTAATCCTCCACAGAGTTGTTTGTTACGCCGTTGAGGTTTCCCTTGCCATCTTACATGGGCAGTTTGGTAAAGCTCGTTTGTTTAGTCCCATGCCCAAGCCTTTACCTAACATGAATAATTATCCTGGGTAATGTCGTTCTTCGTTATTCTCATCAACTTAAGTTATCAGGTACCAAGTCTCTTTGTCGATGGGTCGGGGTTGTGTGAGCTTATCTATATTAGGAATGGTTGTCCAAGCAAATGCGACAGTTTCCTAATATTCTATATAGAGTAAATTCTGGAATGAACATGATGCACATCCATAGAAGCTAATCTCACCAAACGCCAACTACCCTGGCTTGGTCTGACCCATATACCTGGCGAATGGCTCTCGAAACAAACTATATGCGACAACTGAAAATGACCACCAAAGAATGGTAGCCTCTACGAAGGGATACAAAGACCAAGCCAGGTCAACCTTAGAGAAATACAAAATTCCATTAAATAACTTTGAAACCGTTACAGGCTGAAGAATGGGCATTAACAATAGGATCACTGCCCTAGACAGGATTGGACAAAACGTACTATCCTAAAAGCACCGCAGCCATAGTCCAGACAAGAAATTTCTGCGGTCCCAAGTGTGCAAATTGTGACATGGTATGCAAGTCCAGGAGTGCCCTGGTAAATCATTATGGCGCAGATAGATGTTGAGAGATGCAGCATTATGTCCTAACACTATTACTACTGGGGGTCCTCAAATGTTATCATCAGTCGCGCTGGAGTGGTGAAGTTGAATTCTGTGGATTAGAAAAAAATGTTAACCTAATTTGAATTAGATTTAAGATATCATCTTGCGTGGTCACATATTCCAAATTCTAACGTGAAGTTTGATAAATGCTTGAATTTGTGAAAATGTATGTCACATTCGTATAAGGTTATAGAAAAAAAATTGCAGACTATGGAAAAATCTATTAAGGTCGTATGTGGATTCTTGAAATGGCTGCCAAGATCACATACAAGTCATGTAAAAACATATCTCACTTTTACATACGTGTTCCCATGTAGCTTTTGAAAAAAAAAAAATGTTTTATTACATCGGAAATGGAAAATACACAACAAGATCATGTATGAATTGAGGTCTTTCAAGATTGCAAGTAAGCTAGGGAATAGACGAGCCAGTCACTTAAGGAATTAAAAAGTGGATTTCTTTCAGGCTTGTTCGCGTGTCCGGTCGCTACCTTTGTCTATTACTTCTGTCACGCCATAAAATTGCCTTTAAAAGAAACTGTCCCACGAAAGAATTAATAGTCATGTTTATTTTTCTACAGCTACTAGGGAATTTTTGATGAGACCAGGCAGTCAGGTCATGCGATGTAGTAAGTGATTTCTCTTTGTTATGCTAAGGAATGTTCATCTTGAATTTGCTGAAGGGAAAAAAAGGACCGACAGTAATTTTGAGTACTGTAATCCTATAATATAAATGTGGGACAACATACATCCAGAATAGGACATGATAGTGAAAAAAAAACCTTCAAAGGAAAATACTTCCAGAATAGGATATGATAGTGAAGAAAACTAAAAGGAAAATACATCCAGAATACGACATGATAGTGAAGAAAACTTCAAGGGAAAATACATCCAGAATAGTACATTATAGTGAAGAAAACTTTGAGGGAATATACATCCAGAATACGACATGATAGTGAAGGAAATTTCAAGGAAAATACATCCAGAATACCACATGATAGTGAAGAAAGCTTCAAGCGAAAATACATCCAGAATAGGACATGATAGTGAAGAAAACTTAGGGGAATATACATCATGATAGTGAAGAAAACTTAAGGGAATATACATCCAGAATACGACATGATAGTGAAGGAAACTTCAAGGAAAATATATCCAGAATACCAAATGATAGTGAAGAAAGCTTCAAGCGAAAATACATCCAGAATAGGACATGATAGTGAAGAAAACTTTGGGGAATAAACATTCAGAATACGACATGATAGTGAAGAAAACTTCAAAGGAAAATACATGTAGAATATGACATGATAATGAAGAACACTTCAAGGGAAATTACATCCTGAATAGGACATGATAGTGAAGAAAGCTTCAAGGGAAAATACATCCAGAATACGACATGATAGTGAAGAAAACTTCAAGGGAAAATAATCCAGAATACGACTTGATAGTGAAGGAAATTTCAAGGAAAATACATCCAGAATATCACATGATAGTGAAGAAAGCTTCAAGCGAAAAAACGTCCAGAATACGACATGATAGTGAAGAAAACTTCAAGGGAAAATACATCCAGAATACGACATGATAGTGAAGAAAACTTCAAGGGAAAATACATCTAGAATAGGAAATGATAGTGAAGAAAACGTCAAGGGAAATTACATCCAGAATACGACATGATAGTGAAGAAAACTTCAAGGGAAAATACATCTAAAATAGGAAATGATAGTGAAGAAAACTTCACGGGAAAATACATGTAGAATACGACATGATAGTGAAGAAAACTTCAAGGGAAAATACATCCAGAATACGACATGATAGTGAAGAAAACTTCAAGGGAAAATACATCTAGAATAGGAAATGATAGTGAAGAAAACTTCACGGGAAAATACATGTAGAATACGACATGATAGTGAAGAAAACTTCAAGGGAAAATACATCTAGAATAGGAAATGATAGTGAAGAAAACTTCAAGGGAAATTACATCCAGAATACGACATGATAGTGAAGAAAACTTCAAGGGAAAATACATCCAGAATACGACATGATAGTGAAGAAAACTTCAAGGGAAAATACATCTAGAATAGGAAATGATAGTGAAGAAAACTTCACGGGAAAATACATGTAGAATACGACATGATAGTGAAGAAAACTTCAAGGGAAAATACATCTAGAATAGGAAATGATAGTGAAGAAAACTTAAAGGGAAAATACATGTAGAATACGACATGATAATGAAGAAAAATTCAAGGGAAAATACATGTAGAATACGACATGATAATGAAGAAAAATTCAAGGGAAAATACATGTAGAATACGACATGATAATGAAGAAAAATTCAAGGGAAAACATCCAGAATAGGACATGATAGTAAAAAACCTTCAAAGGATATTACATTCAGTATAGGACATGATAATGAAGAAAACTTTAAGGGAAAATACATCTAGAATACGACATGATAGTGATTCCAGAATTCCAAGGAAGTGAACCTGGAATGAAGGGGTTGGCATTCCTTTATTCTTTTAATAGAACATTGGTGAAATGTAGATTGTTATAAAAAAAGTAGTTTGGGAAACAGGAAAAGAAAAATAGATGGAAAGGAAGAAAGTGGCTTCCGAATGCATGAGAAATTAAATGAAATGGAGTGTGAAAACACGCAAACTTGTTCCTCGACGGTCATTGACCCAGACTGAATCATGCCAGTAATATTATACTAGAAATACAGTGGTATATACCGGTATTTGTTTTCGGAATTTGTAGCCATATAGCGCCACTATTTGTTTATGTACTGATAGTCCCGCCACGATTTATGGATTCCGAACTTGATATATGTGAAGATTTTTTTTTTTTTTTTGGACCAAATGTTTTAATTTTTGGTTGTCACTATTTTGCATTTTATCATGTTTATGGGCACACCATTTATGAGGGGATTTGAGAGGATTTGTTTTGAATATATTATTTTCCTATTTCGTGTTGAAAATGTGTTGATTAATTTAATTTTGCCCATTGTGGGATGAACTCGTTTAGAAATAATAACTCAGGGATTTTTATGCTGAAAAAAAATCAGATAGGTTCTATTGATTAGTCTTTTAGTTTAATATCAGTACTTATCGTCGAATTATTTTTGTTTGACAAGTAATTCGTGATGATACCATGATCTCGAAAAGAAAAATAAAGGCACAAAAAAAAACCCTAATTTAAGTGGAAAGGAAGAAGTGCTCAGGCCGTTGGAAGGAGCGGAAGTTGTGAAGTCAAGGAGAACAAAATATGGAAGAAAATTCCAAAGTTTGGTAGTAGGTAGTATAAAAAATAAAGTTACGAACCTTCTGTATAAAGAATATTAGATTCCCTGAGGTAGTTGTTTGCAAGATCGTAAAGAGTTGGCTGAGAAGAGAGGCACCTTCATTTTGCCAAATGAAAGGTTTAAGGGCCCATCATGAATGACAGAGGCAATGGACTGTGACATTCCCCTAGCACGCAGGACAATGCCCTAGAGACTGGCCATGATACATATGGTCAGCATCCGAGCCACCTCTCCATCCAAGCTAGGACTAGGGAGGCCCAGGCAGTGGCTGCTGATGACTCAGCAGGTAGACATATAAGCTCTCCAAACCCCACATCCTGAGCTCATAAGGATGGTAAGCGTGCAGGCACTAAAGCCACGCGTTTCTCGTTATTATACCGGAGAGATTATTTCTAATTTCACGCTGAAAATCGATGAATGATTCTGGTGTAAATATAATAAAGGTTTTGAACCAAAATATGTTATTAATACGTTATTGAGGACTTTTATTCATACTCTTAATGCCCGAATTATTATTATTATTATTATTATTATTATTATTATTATTATTATTATTATTATTATTATTATTATTATTAATTCTCTTTGAAATTCTCTTCAGCTGTGATATATGAAGCACAAACAGTCGGTGATTGGCAGTTTGATCATTGTGTAAGTGACGGGTGCGTTCTTGGGATGATTGATTGCTGGGTCCTTTTGTTTTCGGGAATCCAACTTTGTTTTGGTATGACAAGGACAAGACTCCACAGTTTGAGGCTTGAATGCATTCTGTTTTATTTTAGAGTTATTTGATTCTGTTTGTTTTAAGATTCTGATATAAATGCACAAACACACACACACACACACACACACACACATATATATATATATTTATATATATAATATATATATATATATATATATATATATATATATACATATATATATATAATATATATATATACATATATATATATAATATATATATATATATATATATATATATATATATATATATATATATATACATGATATGTATATATCGAATTCTGGTTGCTTACTCTTCAATTACTGATGTACGCAACCCGTCAAAATGACAGCTACAGATTTAGATAGCTATACACAGACACACACACGCACCTCCCTCTCACAAGGGAATGACTTCCTCTCCCCCATACCCGATGGATGGGGGGGGGGAGCTGAGTATGACCGGAATAATATATAAATATATATATATATATATATATATATATATATATATACACACATATATAAACCAGACACTTGCACTTTATTATATTAGGGAGATACGCCTTTTTCCTTGGTTGCGACTCATCACTAGCGTGTAACTAATAGATGCCTATTTCACTGTTTAGGTAAAGAGAGAAACAGTGGATTTAGGCATGCAATTCTAGTTTCCCTCCGTTGGTGAGACATACGGTACATGCAGACATACGCACATATATTTAAGTTTGAAAATGTTTAGCAAATCTCTCTCTCTCTCTCTCTCTCTCTCTCTCTCTCTCTCTCTCTGTATATATATATATATATATATATATATATATATATATATATATATATATATATGTATATATATATATATATATATAAACTAGCACGAAATTGCAACAAATTGGCAAGACACCTATTCATATTTTTATCACCTTGATTTCCATACCATGTTGTATTTAGAAATATTATTTTGTTACTTCTTTTCATTTAAGTCTCGAATAGAAAGGATCGTGAGGGTGTTATGTACAGCCAGAATGGGTTTATTTTTTCAGCTCTGGGTTTGACTTGTTGATGACGTTAATAAACGGATTTTGAGCGAAGCGAAAAATCTATTTTTGGGTGAGATGGCCATGTCGTCCTGATGGAAGTTCCTATAGGGTAGCTTCCTAGGGTATATTACAACTACGGCGATATTCCCAGAGAATTTACCTTAAGGTACCAGAATTCTAACTCCTGGAGCGAGTATCCCTCGTGAAAGGGATATCGCGACATATCAGAGGACGTATTCTTGACACGCCACATGGCAATCTGCATCCTGGACAGAGATTTCGTCTCGTAGGAGGCGATTGGCAAGAAACGAATTCGGGAAAGAAAAAGGGGAGCCGCTCCCAAGGCTTCCCTATCCTCCGATTCGTATGCGTGCCTGGCGCCAATCCTGGCGCCATCTGTATTCCTTGTAGCGTACACGAGGTGCTACAGATACTGTATGTAGGGAGGGGTCCTACAGCCCTTTCTTAGAAAGGCAAGGGCGGGTCCATCAGGACGACATGGCCATCTCACCCAAAAATAGATTTTTCGCTTCGCTCAAAATCCGTTTTTTGGGCTCAAGCCATGTCGTCCTGATGGAAGTGTACCAGAGCATTATTGTATCTGTGGATTCTCAGAACGTGCCGTACTCCCCGGATGTAATTTTTCCCGGTCGATTAGACCTAGAGACCTAAGATGTTACTGTTATACATCTTTTCAACTAACTATAAACCATGTTAGAGCTTCCTGCCCCCTACAGGGAAGAGTCCTACTAGACTCTGGAAAAGTCTCGAAGAGTACATATACCTATGTATGAATACCAGGCAAGCTAATATAGTGGTCTCGCCCTATATTAAGAAAAGCATAGTTTGTAAAGAACCACTGCGTCAATATGAAATATCGACCAGTTCTCCGCACAATACTTGTATTGGACAAAGGTTTTTTATCCGTATAGGAGGAAAACCAATGCAACATAGCTTGCATAAAGGAACAATTCTATTAGAATTATCCCAGATAAGGTACATAGAATGAATGCTCAATTATACCAATAAATTGACACAGGTGAAGGAGACGCAAGGTTCTCAAGAACCAGTTTATTGACAGGCAATAAATAGACAGGTTAACCACAATTATATATATATATATATACATAAGAAGAGGATAACCCAAAACTTTAAGCATAAGTATGATAGTAAACAGAGCTTGTTTGTCTGAAAGAAAAAACATTAAATGCCACTTTTAAGATACCGAGGTATCAAAGTCATAAAAGTCTGTATTACAAATCAATGACATTAGCGTTAGAAACGCTCGGCACACATGTCTGCACTTATGCTAGGTTCACCTTCGGAAATGGAACAGTCTACATGGGCAACACAGTGCCCTCACTTAGTTTGTAGTACAGTATGTAACTACACACTCACCCTGGAATTAATCGTCCCAATTAAGACCACTGTTCCTCGCAGAGTTAAACAGTAGGGTTAACACCGCGACCCACTGCTACCACAGATCTCTTTTAGTTCCTCTACTTGCTTCGCATAGTGGCGAAAGAACACTCTGGAAGACTTCCAGCCAGTGTATGAACGGAGATGTTCAAAATCCATACAATTAAAGAAATTTAAGGATGAGGCAACTTTCCTCGGATCGTGACCTGCGGGTGTATTGTCAGGATCCGCTCTGCGAATAAAATATGTGATTTTCGCTCTGAGTTGATTCAGAGATAAATTTGAGCCTGATGTTTCTCCCCTGAATAGTTGACCACCCTTGAAGTCTGAAGTTCTATGAAGATAGACCTTTAGGCATTCTACTGGACATAGAGATGCATCTTCTTTCAGAGGGCAGATTCTCCAGGGACCCCACCTGTTGGTGGGTAACTCATTCTTGGCGAGAAACGTAGGATCCGGAAACAGGTTCAGTTCTCCCCCATCCAGGAACTGAACACGACCTGCCTCTCTCGAGAGGGCAACAATCTCACTAACCCTGGCCCCGGACGCGAGTGCAAAATAGGAAAATAACTTTTTGTGTCAAATCCTTTAACGCACACTCTTCATTGCTCAACAGAGAAGCGAAATGAAGAACTTGTCTAAAGACCATGAAATGGGCTTTGGAGGTGCAGAAGGTCTGAGCCTAGCACAGGCTTTCGGGACTTTATTAAAGATCTCGTTACCTAGGTCGACCTGGAAGGTATATAGAATGGGTCTTGTCAAAGCAGACTTACACGCTGAAATCGTGTTAGCTGCCAATCCTTGACCATGGAGGTGGAGAAGAAAGATAAGCAGAAGTCTGTCAAGATCTCCTGCGGATTCTTCGCCTTGACAAAAGGCCACCCATTTTCTCCAAGATGACTCATATTGCCTTCTAGTAGATTTGCACTTATATTCCTCAAGGAAGTCTATGCTGGCTTTCGAAATCCCGAAACGCTTTCTCACCACTAGGGAGAGAAAATCATGAGCTGCAGGGTCCGGGTTTTCTGTAATGAAGCGCAGACAGTTGACTTCTGGACTCGCTGGGTCAGAACTGGATCTGGTAGCGGTACAAACCAGCTACAGTTCCAATGCCAGGGGGAACCACACGCTGTTCGGCCACTTGTGGGCCACTATTGCCGCTACCCCTTGAAGGATCTCAGTTTGTTGAGGACCCTCAACAGAAGGTTGTGAGGAGGGAACAGATAAATCTTGGACCATCTGTTCCAGTCGAGGGACATCGCGTCCACTGCTTCCGTTAAGGGGTCCTCGTACGGGGCACGTACAGGGGCAACTTCTTGTTGTCTTTCGTCGCAAAGAGGTCTATCTGCAGTTCTGGGACTGATTCAGAATGAAGGAGAATGATCCTGCGTCTAAGGACCATTCCGACTCTATCGGTGTGAACCTGGATAGAGCGTCCGCTGTCACATTGCGGACTCCTTGAAGGTGAACTGCCGACAGGTACCACTTCTTCTTTTCCGCCAATCGGAAGATGGCCAACATCACCTGGTTGAGAGGTGGTGACCTCGATCCTTGTCGATTCAAGTATCTCACAACTACCTCGCTGTCCATCACCAACCTTATGTGGATCGAGTGACGCGGGGAGACTTTCTTTAAGGTAAGGAGCACTGCCCTAGCTTCTAGAAAGTTTTATGTGAAAGGTCTTGAATAGCTTGGACCAAGTACCCTGGACTTTTTTCCGATGAGAGTGACCTCCCCATCCCTCCTTCGAGGCGTCTGAGTGAATCGTCACCGACGGGGGAGGTGGCTGAAGAAGAACGGACTTCTTTAGATGTCTGGCTTGGGACCAAGGCCTGAGAAGAGTACTTAGCCGAAGCGGCTGGTCTTCTCAGATCTCTTCGCGCGTTTGATGCATGACTTCTCCAAACTCCGATTGCATCCTTTAGCTGTGCTCTTAGCACTGGGTCTGTCACCGAAGCAAACTGGAGAGAGCGCAGTACCCTCTCTTGCTCGCGTCTTGATATCCTTTCGGAATCTAGAAGTCTCTTGACAGAACCCGCTATCTCCTTCCTTTTCTTCGCCGGGATGGAGAAACGGTGTGACAAAAGGTCCCAGTGGATTCCCAGCCACTGGAACTTTTGAGATGGAGAAAGTCGAGACTTTTTTCTGTTGATCTTGAAGCCTAGGTACTCTAGGAACTGGATCACTTGACTGGAAGCTTGCAAGCATTCTGT
Source organism: Palaemon carinicauda (assembly GCF_036898095.1). Classification (NCBI taxonomy): domain Eukaryota; kingdom Metazoa; phylum Arthropoda; class Malacostraca; order Decapoda; family Palaemonidae; genus Palaemon; species Palaemon carinicauda. The sequence continues at coordinate 4,092,827 of NC_090729.1, forward strand.
CTCGGATGCTGCCCACACCAACCAGTCGTCCAGGTAGGCTACTACCTGAATTCCCTTTAGGCGTAATTGTTTGAGAGCTACGCTCGCAAGCTTCGTAAAAATCCTTGGGGCTATGTTTAGCCCGAATGGCATGGCTCCGAAGGCGTATAGTCTTCGTTGTAGCCTGAACCCTAGGTAGGGGGAGAGTCGATGGCTAATTGGAATGTGCCAATAGGCGTCTGACAAGTCTATAGAGACGGAATATGCCCTCTTGGGCAGTAAGGTCCTTATGTGTTGCAGTGTTAGCATTTTGAATTTGCAATTCACTATGAACTTGTTGAGTGGCGACAAGTCCAGAATGACTCTGAGCTTTTCCGAGTCTTTCTTGGGAACACAAAACAGCCTCCCTTAGAAATGATGGGCTTCACCCTTCGGATCACCTTTTTTCTCCAACAGTTCTTGAATGTACTCCTCCATAACGGGGGTGGAGTGTTGGAAAAACCGAAGGCACGGGGGTGGAGTGCTGTACCAGCTCCCGCCCAGTCCATTCTTGAGTAGGCTGTGGGCCCAGGGATCGAAGGTCCACCGATCCCGAAATTTCAGAAGTCTCCCTCCTACCGGTATCACCTCACTTGGACTGCCGTCCTGAGGTCTTGCCTTCCTGACCACGACCACCCCTGAATCCCCTTCCCCTTGAGGGGCGTCTAGACGAGCCTCTGGCTGCTCCTCTAGGCTTTGCTCGAAAGGAAGTAGACTGCCCTTCGAACGCTGGGGTGAATGCCGTGGACTGTGTCGACACGGCCTGGGGTACCCACTGAAAAGTGGTCGGGGTTTGTGCCACGATCTGGGGCACTGGGGGCAATGGCAATTGCAGTTGCTGTTGCTGTCTAACAGGCTTGGCTGGCCGAGACGGTAGCCTAATCCTCATAGTCTTCCTCTTTGGTTGAGGACCCTCATCCGGGGAAGACTTTCTTTTGATAGCCAGGCCCCACTTCTGGAGAAGGTTTCTATTCTCCAAGGCAGCCTTATCAACAACTTCTTTGACCAAGTCGGTAGGGAAAAGGTCTTTTCCCCAAATGTTGGAGGAGATTAGTTTCCTTGGCTCGTGCCTCACCGTAGCCGAGGTAAACACGAACTCCCTACAAGCTCTCCTTGCCTTGACGAAGCCATAAAGGTCCTTCGTCACTGTGGCCAGATGAGTCTTGGCCACTACCATGAACATTTCATGGACCTTGGGGTCACTTGCCATCGTCTCGAGAGTAGTCTGAAGAGACATTGAGGCAGCCAGTCTTTCTTTTGTATCGAACTCTCTTCGCAAAAGAAAGTCAGACAGCTTAGGGAGGTCCTCGCCAAACTGACGTCCGGCAATATCAGCCTCCAACTTTCCAACTGAGAACGTAAGATGGACGTCCTTCCAGTCTTTATGGTCCATAGGCAGGGCCAGCGACAAGGGTTTACACTCCTCTAGGGAGGGGCAAGGCTTGCCGGCCTCGACTGCTTTCAGTACAGCCAGAAAACTTTTTCTGTAAAAAGGGGAAGGCTCTAGTAGGCGAGGACACAAAGGAAGGGAGCTTCCTGTTCAATGCGGCTACCTTTGAGTTAGAGAAGCCCCTCTCTTTCATCAAGGATGAAAGTAGAGCTTGAGCCTTAGCATGGTCCATCACTATGACCTCCTTCGGCTCTGTCTCCTCCTTTGAAGCTGGTTCCTTCCTCAGCCGGACATAACAGTCCGGATATGATGGCTTGCTGGGCCAGAATTCCACCTCCTCCAGGGGAACTGAGCCCAGCTTATCCGAGAAGACGATCTTTCCAGTCGTCATCGGCATGTGCTCAGCATACCTCCATGGGTTAGCATCTGAGCACAAGGGAAGGTCTTTCACATTGAGCTTTTTCTGGGGCCCATGTGATTCTGCAAGGCACTGCATTCGCAGTTCCATTGCAGCCGCCTTCTCCTGATTCTCCTTCTGCATTTGTTGGATCATTCCAACAATAGAAGAGAGGGCCTGTCTCAGCTCTACTGGGAGACCGGCCGATGTTGAGGGAATAGGCTCCGGAATCTGAACCGGAGTAGCCGACACCTCGTCGACGTCTACCTCTACAACGTCTGGGGCTTGAACTTCATCCTGGGCTTCTGCCAGGAGGTCTTCCTCCAGACACTCGTCCACATCAGACATCCTGTCATCTAACTGGATGTCTTGCATCGCGACCGCGACTTCAGCATCCACCTGTATCTGAACTTAGGGGATCTCCTCTTGAGGCTGGGGAATCACTGCATCAGCTGATGCCTTAGGGAAAAGATACGCCCTCATCTTCTCACTTGGAAGATAAGGGCCAGAAGTGTTCTTTTGGAAGCCCCTTACCCAGGTACGAAGCTTCTTCCTAGCTATATCCCTTGATTCCTCCGTCCTAGGGGAATCAAAGGTCTCAGTAATCAGGTTAGTGCACACAGTACATACCTGAGGGTCCCAATACCGGAGATCATCCTTGGAGACAGCGTATGCTGCGTGTCTCCTACAAAACTCATGTCCGCAGAGGTTCTTGCTGCGGACGTTGCAGAAAGCACTTCCGCACTTCGGAGTGTCCTTCTGTAAAGAGAAGAAATTTCCATGAGTATCAAGTGAACTATGTATCACTGGATATGCATAGTATAGCATAACAATTCAGAAAGGAAAGACACACACTTGTGTTTCCCTCACAACCCATTGCTGCAGCCTTCCAGATAATAAAATCAAATGGTTAATCTCTTCTAGAGTAACCAATGCAAAGTTTCCAGAGGAAACAGGTGGAGCTCACACCTAAGCAATGATTTTAAAAACCTGGATAATAGACAGGAAAGAACTCACTTTCCTATCTGTAGGGCAACAGCAAAGGACTGTGCAAGAAAACACAAAAGTGTTAGAACACACAGTGCTGTACCAAAACCCTTACCATAGTTTTCTTCTTACTGTATATGTTATACTGAAGAATACTAGTACAGTATAGGGGGATACGTGCCGGCCGGCACACACCATAACTAGCTTTAAAGTATACTACTTAACAGCTATAAGGCGGCAGCACTCTGGTTCAAATGCATGTGCCGGCCGGCAACAGCCAATGTCGGCCGGCAATGGCTGCCGGCCGGCAACTACACAAGGTAGTACCCAGCTGCCGGCCACACTCTTGGTGACCGGCAGACAAGGGCTGACATAAGCCGGCCGGCAAAGGTACAAGACCGATGCCAGCCGGCAGCAAAAGAACCAGAGGACTACACCTGCCCGGCTGCCGGCCTCATAGGCCGGCAGCCGGGTCGGGTACAGCACTAGAAGAAAAATAGAATGGATGCCGGGATAAGAGTGTACACAACCTCCAAGCCCGGCAATCCGAAAGAGTGCATATAAGGAAGGGGAGAATCTAATTCAGGCTTCCTGACCAATGCCGTCTGGCTCTACAGGCAGGCATGGATGAGGGACCAAGAGAGGTCCGGGCAGCACTCAAAAATATAAGACCCTTGCCGGCCGGCAGCTCTGCCGGCCGGCAAGGGGCTGAGTCAATTCCACATCCTAACCTATACTAGGTCCAGATGTAGAACGACGTACAGTACTGTAATGGCTAGGCCATTACGGAGAAAGAGGGGGAAGGGACAAAAGGGTCCTACCAACCTTGCTTTAGTGACAGATCACCCGCAGCCAAGAAACTTATCTTAGCGTAAGGGAGATCTAAGGGGGAAGGCCAGCAATACTTGCCAGCTCCCAGAGCACCAAAGCAAGGAAGGTGTTGCTACTCCCAGGGAAAGAAACTTATCCTCCCCTGAGAACAGCAACAAGGACTAGTCTGGTAGATCACAAAAGAAGGAATCATATCCATAGAATCCTTCGGTAGTGACCTAAGGAGGCTAAGCCCCCTTTTTCTGTGTCAGGCCAGCGAGGGAGACTCTGCCCCAAGCCAGACAAACACAGACTCAGACTAAAAAACTCTGTTGTTCTGTCCCTCTTTGAACCATACTACAGGAACAGGAAGGTACAGTAACACCCCAGTATAGTTTTATCGAAAATAAATTCGGAAAAAACCACTTAGGGATAAGCCCAAGGCTTAAACAGAGGGAAAGGGATTGCATACCTTCTCCGAAGAAAAGAAAGCAACCGGGGAGTATGATAAAGTATACTAAGGCTCCATAAGCAACTTAGCCTAGGCACCAAGAGAATCGATTACCTAAATCACCGAAACTCACTCGTATACTATCTTGGAAATATTCCACACAGTCTTAAATGTATAAAACATAGCCTAAAGCTTCAATAAAATTTTTATTACACTCGGAAAAACCAAAATCATGCATGAAGTACTAGGACCAAACGACTAGGCTACATGGCCTAGCGTAGGCCAGAATGGCGAATACTTCGCCAAAATAATACTAAGCACGAAGGAAATCCTATGTAATGCTAAATAGCTAAAATTTATTAAAGCAAAACAACCGGGAATGTCGCTCTGACTAACTAAACTTATACCTAGCGAGCGACAGCGTCCAGGACGCCTCCGGTAGGCTACGGCTCTTGTATCAAAGATTAATCCTATTAATCACTCAAAAATTTACCAAGAGCCTACATTTATACATAAAAGACATTATACTCAACTTATCAGAGGCCGACGAAGACGGAGAAGCCAGGAAAAGTAGAATAAATCCAAGATTTGCGAGAAACACGGGAAAAAACACCGAGTTGTTAAGCTACGCAAAAAGGAATACAGATGGCGCCAGGATTGGCGCCAGGCACGCATACGAATCGGAGGATAGGGAAGCCTTGGGAGCGGCTCCCCTTTTTCTTTCCCGAATTCGTTTCTTGCCAATCGCCTCCTACGAGACGAAATCTCTGTCCAGGATGCAGATTGCCATGTGGCGTGTCAAGAATACGTCCTCTGATATGTCGCGATATCCCTTTCACGAGGGATACTCGCTCCAGGAGTTAGAATTCTGGTACCTTAAGGTAAATTCTCTGGGAATATCGCCGTAGTTGTAATATACCCTAGGAAGCTACCCTATAGGAACTTCCATCAGGACGACATGGCTTGAGCCCAAAATAGAATTGTACAAGTCATATAATAGTGTTTTGTAAATGAAATTAATGCTGAAGGTATCTTTCAGATGAAAGAATATTTAAACCGAAATTGAAAAGGGATTTATTGATAGAAACTTTTATCGATGCATATTTGTGGGTGCAAATATACATAAGAAAAACTAAAGTGCTATAGGGCTGTCAAGTTATCAAATAGGATTTAAGAGATATTCCGTAATGTTTAATCAGCAACGTTTTGAATTCTGGCAACATGGCAAAGATAGCAATCACCAAAGAGAAGGAATTCTTTCCAGTTCATTGGGAGTAATGATTTTGAGATGATAATCATTGGTGATTATGACTATGGTATAAACATGCATAGTCAGTGGAATCTTGTTTTTAGTATTTGCAGAGAATTACCCTTTATAGAAAACGGACACTACACAAGGTCCAGTCTTAGTTTTCCTTCGTGTCACTTTGAAATTTGAATACTATTTGCTCAGAGAGTGGTACAGTTGGCTCCATTATTTTCAGCACACTTCCCGGAAAGATAAAGAGACGTTTGTGTACTTGAATTAATGAAGCCAACTGTACCTGCATGCCAGGATAGAGTATCTTGAGGTGATTTGGCCTTATAGGAAGATTCGACGACAATGTGTTATGAAAGATAGTTGTCTGGATAGGTGGTGTTAAAGTTGTAATGGAAAGGGAGCGCCTTTGATATCCATGCGCATGTAAGAATGTGTTTATGGGGTTCGACTTTTTGGGGGGAAGGTTGTTATGGACGTAGGTTGGCCATGTGCAACTTGTAGATATAATATTGCCATAGAGTTATTGAGCCCTTTTTGATTGGCCAGTTAGTACTACATTGGACCCCTCTGATTTTGGCTCATTTTTAATTTGGCCTACACAATCACCGAATAGTCAGACCTTTCTTAACACTTTCTCCTCTGTTTTCTTACTACTGACAACGCTAAGCTAACTGAACAATTCTTCTTCCACTCGGGTGGTTAACTGCTGCACTTTAAATGTTTAGTGGCTACTTTCCACTCGATAAGGGTAGAAACAGCCCTTCTAGGAGAAAAGGCAATTAAAAATGAAACCATTGTTCTCTTGTCTTAGAAAGGGTCATAGCCTCTGTACCATGGTCTTCCACCGTCTTGGGTTAGAATTCTTGTGATTGAGGGTAGAGCCAGGCATATTATTCTATCTGTTTTCTCTTCCTCTTTTTTTTAAGGGTATGTTGGGCAGCCTTCATAGAAAGGCCATATATGCCTGGTGGCTTATCAAGAGGTTTCCCTTTTCCCTATCTCTTCCCATATCTTCCTCTCTTGGTATTCATTTTCTAAACAATTATTATTGCCTTCCCTTCAGTTGAAGTGGCTATTTTGGAGGATGCTAATTCTTGGATGGTGTGTCAGCTCTGCCAGGTTGACAAAGTTTCTCGGACATTTTGTCTTTAACCCATGAACTGTGAGAGTCGTTTTTTGTATAGTCGTGTACATATTGTTTTTATCATTTTGCTTCCCTATCAAACTGACAGATTCGTGTAATTTAACTCTCTCTCTCTCTCTCTCTCTCTCTCTCTCTCTCTCTCTCTCTCTCTCGGTAATATAAATTCTTTCACCTTCAAATTCTTTTACTTCAATCAACAATTCAGACCAACAAACCTAACTCCCTTTTCTCTGTCTCCCTTACTTCATTCGGGCCGGAGTTATATACTGGTATGCATTCCCAATCTCAATAGCCTGTGCATTCTTCTAAAAGCATTATAATCAGAATAAAACTTGACTGCGTTACTCTTTATCTCAGTCATTTTTTTTCCTCGGTAGAAATTTAATGGTGAGAAACGTCATTAATAAGGCTGATATGACGAGGGATTCGTGATGATAATGGCCAGTATTATCGTTTATGGCCAGGTTGAATTATGGCCATATCGATGAGGTTGGGGACGAGCAGGTTGCTGTTTCTGCTTCTGCAGCTGCTGCTTTGTTATCATTCTGTCGTAAATACTTTTCACTTGTTGTTTTGAAAATATGAAGGTTCTGGCTACGGCTCGGGAATTTCCCCGGGAGGTTGTGGTTCCTTTGTTTTTATATATTTTTACTTGTCTTTCCTATGGTTCTGTCTTGGTTCGGAAGTGTCTTAGGAGTGGGAGTTCATTAACTTCTGTCTATTGCCTGTTTGTCTGTCATTGAAATATTACTGTAAAAAATACGTCGTCTGTTTAATATGTTTAGTTTAAACAGCGAGTGAAGAATATTGCAAAATAATTCCTTCTCTCTTCTACTGCATCTCTGACTTCGTGTAGTTTATGTCTTTCAATTTAAGTCCATTTCTTACATTTGTATTTGGTTAAAATACTCCACCTCTTGTTCAGCTGACTTTTAGGAATTTAGGAATTTTGGATAAATTTCTTAAATACCAAACTAACTCCTCTCTCTCTCTCTCTCTCTCTCTCTCTCTCTCTCTCTCTCTCTCTCTACCTGATTTGATTTACCCCGTTTTAAATTTTAATGTGCTAGATACCAAACTCTCTCTCTCTCTCTCTCTCTCTCTCTCTCTCTCTCTCTCTCTCTGCCTGATTTGATTTACCCCATTTTAAATTTTAATGTGCCAGAAAGTGGTCCACATTTCCTTTGCCTACGTAAATCTCCACATTATTAATGCAATATTTAAAAACCCAAATTACAATCCACGAGGAATTTCATGCAGATAATCCTAAAGACAAAGGTAATACTTTGTGTGACAACTGAAATTAGTTACGGGAAAATAATTAATGGCTGGAATATATTTTACTTGGTCTAACAAATACAGATATTATTGGTCGGACTTTATTCTAATCCTGGGATATCACTTGTGCTTTTTTTGGAAATATTTTATATTGAAAGAGAGAGAGAGAGAGAGAGAGAGAGAGAGAGAGAGAGAGAGAGAGAGAGAGAGAGAGAGAGAGAGAGAGAGAGAGAGAGGGGGGGGTGGGGATGCCTGTTATTTCACATCTGAATCTTCGTTCCCACTGGATGAATTAAAAATTGTTTTCATCATGGAATATTTTTTGTTTGTTTGGGGTTTTCTGTTACTTAAGATGGTTATAATTTTTTTTTCTGCAAATGTATTATGTTAAAAAAAAATACTATTATTTTTACTGCTTATATAGTTGATGGTAAAATGGATCTGATTTTAATCTAAAGGATTGTAGTGACATCTACAACGAAAATCACCAATCTTCTTCCCTTACCCCTATCTAATTTTCTTAAGTTAAATAAGAGAGAGAGAGAGAGAGAGAGAGAGAGAGAGAGAGAGAGAGAGAGAGAGAGAGAGAGAGAGAGAGAGAGAGAGAGAGAGCGCTATCTTAGTTGTTAGGTATTGAGACCTAGGGTTACATCAACTAATAAAAGAACTTTCGTATAATCAATCGTTCATATTTCCCACCTTAACTCTGCTGCCAGTCTGATTTATTATTATTATTATTATTATTATTATTATTATTATTATTATTATTATTATTATTAGTAGTAGTAGTAGTAGTAGTAGTAGTAATAGTAGTAGTAGTAGTAGTAGCAAGGGGTCGGATCGATGTCCTGACGGTCTCCATTCAGTAGATCAGATTGTAATTCATCATTTTTTTAAGAGAATGATGAGAAGTTAAGTCAAATATGAAATTTTTCCCAATCAGTAAGCGAGCGTTGATAGAATATGTGAAACAACATTCCTCTAATTTAGTTTTAGGTTTTAATCTATCTTTGTATTCATATTCAGTGTGAATGAATGATGTTAGTGTAATGTAAATGCGTGCGGGATACACTCGCTCTGGTATATATTACTTCAAAGGTTTGTGTGTATTATTTTATACTATATTAATAGCCCGATTACCCTAACAAACGTAGTCAAATGAGAGGAATAAAACAAGTCATAACACTGCCACATTCGCTTACTAAATTATTTTTCTTTCCGGAGAATTTTCCCCATTGTGGTTTTGATGATGATAATAGAGAAGTCACCCTTCCGGAACTCAGTTGTAGTGGTTGATTTGGTAATGTCCCTGACTGGTGAACGCCCGACTGGGGTTTGAGTCCCCCTCAAAATCGTTAGTTCCTTTGGTCGCTGCAATCTCACCATCCTTATGAGCTAAGGATGGGGTTGGGGAGCCTATTTGTATATCTGCTGAGTTATCAGCAGCCATTGCCTGGCCTTCCCTGGTCTTAGCTTGGGCGTTGATCATATGTATATACGGTCAGTCTTCAGGGCATTGTCCTGCTTGCTAGGATAATATCACTGTCCATTGCCTCTATCATTCATGAGCGGTTTTTGAAGCTTTAAGCGCTTTCATTTGATGCTGCTAAACCTGTGTTTCTTTTAGATCTGGTTACGACCATAACAATCATCAATGGGGATTTTAATTGATTGCAAACATCATCTTACCCTCGTCCACTAGTCGAATTATTTCCCTTTACCGGCGAACATACACATACTTGCATTAGTATATGGGTTTATGTAGTTAAATATATATATACAGATATACATATACACATTTATGTAGATATTTGAGTAATCTGTGGAGTGATTTTCTTGAAAAGGCAGTTTTTATTCTGTTATCTTGACTCCAAATGACGCCGAAATTAATAGCTAAAGTAATTGATGAAATACTTCATGAATGATAGTCTAGTGGCTTTTTCAAAAATAGTTGTAGAAATTCTAAAGGTTTTGGGAAATTGCCCGGAAAAATTACAGATATATCTCAGAAACTACAATAAAACTTCAAACTCTGAACATTATTTTCGTCGACGGATCATCTTTCAAAGAAAATGTGACCTAAATATATAACCACAAGGTGTATTATTATTATTATTATTATTATTATTATTATTATTATTATTATTATTATTATTATTATTAGCTAAGCTACAACCCTAGTTGGAAAAGCAAGATACTATGAACCTAAGTTCTCCAACAGGGAAAAATAGCCCAGTGAGGAAAAGAAATACTGTAAGGAATTAAATAAACGAAATAAGAAGTAATGAACAAGATAGTATTTTAAAAACATTAACAACATTAACACAGATATTTCATATATAAACTACAAAATGACTTATGTCAGCCTGTTCAACATCAAAACATTTGCTGCATGTTTGAACTTTTGAAGTTCTACTGATTCAACTACCCGATTAGGAAGATCATTCCACAACTTGGTCACAGCTGGAATAAAACTTCCAGAATAATGTGTAGTATTGAGCCTCATGATGGAGAAGGCCTGGCTATTAGAATTAACTGCCTGCCTAATATTACGAACAGGATAGAACTGCCCGGGAAGATCTGAATGGAAAAGATGGTCAGAATTATAAAAAATCTTATGCAACATGCATAATGAACTAATTGAACGACTATGAAAGAGATTAATATTTAAATCAATAATAAAGAAATTTAATAGACCGTAAGTTTCTGTCCAACAAATTAAGATGAGAATCAGCAGCTGAAGATTAGAGAGGAGAACAATACTCGAAACAAGGTAGAATGAAAGAATAAAATCACTTCTTCAGAACTGTATATTGACCTGAGATTCTTGTATCTGTTTTGTACAACTCGAAATGATTTAGATTTCACGATTTTAACTTTTTTGTATTGAATTAGACAATGTTACTCATTTCTTTTTTTTTTCTTTCACAGGTAAGTGACATACATTCGGCCCCTCCTAATCTGAGATACTCCATTAGTAAGTAATAATAAAAAATGCTCAAATATGGTTATTTATATATCATTTTCATAGGCAGAATAGGCCAGTGCTTAATCAAGATAACCAAAATTCTATATAGAATTGAATATATCAAGTTAACTTCCCGGATTTTCGATCGCTTCTTGTTTTCATATTGCTACACCATGTATCTTAATTATCTTGTCAAAACGACTTCTATTTTTTTTTATTTGTCATTTTAGATATCCTTTCTTCATTCTTTACTTCTCAGTTTCTTTTCATTGGTAACTTTTCATATTGGGGTCTTTGGCTTTGCAACATTGTGGTCTCGCTTTGTGTTAATTGTGACGAACGATTATATCATTTTTTTTTATCCATACTTATCACATGATTCCTTCTTCTATTACTATTGTTCACCCTGTATTAAATATTTCAGTAACTTTGCGTTCTTTTAAAGCTTCTTTAATTAGCACTATCGTTTGCATATATATATATATATATATATATATATATATATATATATATATATATTTATATATATATATTTATATGTATATATATATATGTATGTATATATATATGTATATGTGTATATATATATATATATATATATATATATATATATATCTACTTGTCTTTATATCACTTTACTATTGTTAACTATTCTATTTACAGTTTCATCCACTTTGTACATAAATCCTTTTATGGTCATATTACTTTTATTTTACTATTTTTCTTGTTTTTATCCTTCTTTTACTTCTTGCACTTCTTTCATTTCTGGAATTCTTCTTTTATCTTAGCATAGGTTCCTTTTCATTCACTCACCTCAATATACCTGAGTTAGTTAATCTTTCGCCCTGTCGACGTTTACTGCTCATGAATATAATGTGTACGGAATTTAGGAAACCGTCTTTAATATGAACACTCATCCATCTCAACACTTACTTTTTCATTTGACCTTTTGCATAAGATTTTAAATTGCATGGGATCCGTTTATTACCTCTGCCAACGAAGTTGGAAGGAGATTATGTTTTGGCCCTTATTTGTGTGTTTGTTTGTGTTTGTATTTGTTTGTGAACAACTTACTGGCCACAATATTAATTGTAGAACAATGAAACTTGCAGGGATTAACCGTTATGAACAAAGCTGGAAATTTTAAATTTTAGAAGGTCAAGGTCAAAGGTCAAGGTCACAGTCAAGCAAAATGTCCAGTTCACGTAATGAGCCTAAGATTGGACATCCATGCCACAGAGACTTCAAAGCAGGTTCATATTTGAGTGTGTGAAAATCCAATTAATACATGTTAAGATCAAAGTCAATGCCGAGCGAAAGGTCGAAAAATAAGTTGCCACGACGGAAGTCTGTGCTTTACTGAATGTCCCTCTAGTTGATAATTTTTTCCTCAGAACTTATTTGATGCGTGAAAGAAATTAATTTTATAATTGATTAGATCAATATCATTGACACATATCTATATAGTTGTAAGAAAACGTATGATAGGAAGGTTGAGCTTGTTGATTAAGGAAACGACCGGACTTCCTAGGAAAGGAGGGAAGGTCATGGAGTCACGAGATACAGAAGTAGGAGACGACCTATAAATTTTTCTTAAAAAGGAAAAAAAAAAGAAAAGAATATCATTGGACTGTGTAATGTCAAAATACTTTATTTCACTGTGAAAAAATGAAAAATTTCGAGGAAAAGGAGAGAGAGAGAGAGAGAGAGAGAGAGAGAGAGAGAGAGAGAGAGAGAGAGAGAGAGAGAGAGAGAGAGAGAGAGAGAGAGAGAATGACTATCAAACAAGTTTTCATGATCAAGTAGAGCTACGGCACACGAGTAGCAGTGTTTTATTTGCTCAGCGCAAAGGTCAATGTCTGGTACATTACAGGCAAGTGTTGGCAGTGGTAACCAAGTTTTACATTATTGGTATCACATTGGTTATGAGGATTGTTATGATAGCATATTTGTTTATGGCTAGATTTGTCTGCTTGTATCAATACAATAATTCGGCATCCATATAATATATTTATTATATGAATTTCATTGTCATGTCATATCCCAGTTTTTAAGGTAATATAACCTTTTCATGCATCTATATATCCGTGCTACATCTTTTTGAAGAAGAGAGAAAAACAAAATGAACCAGAAGCTGTTGGAAGAGAGAATCTAGTTTATTGCATATGTTAATTGACCAGGTACTGCCCCCAGCAATGATTGTTACATGTGAAAGAACCTATTGGTTTTAGCAGTTTGCTGGTTTGATCACGTTTGGTCTGTGATCTCATGTTTTAATCATGATATAAAAAAAATAACTCCTACTGTCTCCCTTTTTTTCTGTTCAATGATATAATCAGTGGGGATTGTGGTGGCTGATGTGGTAACATCCATGATTGGTGAACGCAGTCCTGCGCAAACTCGTTAGTCGCTGCAACCTTACCCTCCTTGTGAACTAAGGATGGGAGTTTTAGGGAAGCCTATAGGTCTATCTGCTTGAGTCATCAATAGCCATGCCTGGCCCTCCCTGGTCCTAGTTTGCGTGGAGAGTGGGCTTGAGTGCTGATCATATGTGAATATGGTCAGTCAATAGAACATTGTCCTGCTTGTTAGGGAAGTGTCACTGTGCCTTGCCTCTGCCATTCATGAGTGGCCTTTAAACCTTCAAACAGAAACAAGAACCCTAGGTTGCACTGCTGGGCTGCTGCTGCTTTTTATGTGTGTGTGGGGGGGGGGGGGGGGGGCAATGCTTTCAAGTAAACTTCAGATGTTACCTTAAGTAATTCTTTTTTCAGTCAATTTATTTTTTTTTTTGGAATACAGTATGCTCAACAAATTCTCTTCTTGGATAATTCATTTTTGCTTGTTTTTCAATATCATTCGGTAAAATTTCTGGGAGATTTTCAATCATCTGCCATCTTATTAGGAAAATGCATTACTTTCTATTTTGATCAATTTTTCTTACTTTTCCCAGACAATTTGAATCATAGATTCATCAATCTTTTTCGTGCTCTTTCACTCGCTCCAGATAATTAATTGTTAACTCATTCTACCCCTGCTCTCTCTCTCTCTCTCTCTCTCTCTCTCTCTCTCTCTCTCTCTCTCCTCTCTCTCTCTCCTCTCTCTCTCTCAACATACATCCATACATATGATTCTTAATATGAAAGTTGATATATGACCGTTTTAAGCTTGAAATATCCTTATAACTGATATTAATTTATTCTCCTCTACATCCTATCTTCCAATCACTTGAACACTTGGTAAGGTAATTGCTTTGGTTTTACTGATTTGTTAGCTTCCGTATCTTGATAAAGATCATCGTTCATATTAGTTCACTTTATTGCCCTTCATGATCCCTTCGAAGGAGGATTCCATCCTCTTTAGAACAGATGTTATTTATTTAACGTGTCATTTACTGTTAGGTTTGGAATTTACTATCCCTTTTCCTGAATGGGTCCTTGCTGAAAACAAGGTCAGTAACAAGGTGTTGAAAAGGGGCAATGACAAATGGGAACTTATGGAATTAACTAATGCTACTAAGAATACAAATTTTAAGAATTGTTATTTTTCTATTGTGTACTGATATCACTCCATGCCAGATGAGGTCTTAAATTAGTTTTTAAAGTTCGTTGCACTATAGTTTCTTTGGTTATTGAGAAAAGATTAATTTTGTCCCACAGGACATTAAAGTGGTTCGTAGCATCCAATGTAATATTAATGATGATATTACAGACTTACTTTATTTTTATTATCGAAAAATATATCTTTACTTATTTTTCTCTGCTATAAGCCCGTCAGACAAGAATGGGAGGCCAAAATGTTTAAAGTTTTGTTGTTGTGTTTGTTCGTTCAGAATTGAACATCTTATGAATTGTTATAGGATATCGACTTATAACTCGATACTCAATTCACGGCTTACGTCAACAGAGGCACTCGGGATTCAGAGGCACTCGGGATTTTAAGGAATATCTCAATCCTTGTCCGGCTTGAGAAGCTAGCACACATTATTTAATTTGAGAGCTGGTAGCTTTTACCTTTGCACTATTAGGCCATGGGAAGACAGACAGACAGAGAAACTTTAAAAAAAAAATTATGTTAGAGAGATAGAGAGAGAAAGAGAGAGAGAGAGAGAGAGAGAGAGAGAGAGAGAGAGAGAGAGAGAGAGAGAGAGAGAGAGAGAGTTACATGGATTTTGGATGTCTCAAAGCTTTTTAGTCCATTCGGGCAGACTCCATTTGCTCTTGAGTTGAGTGATTTGGCTTCAACGTTAGAGAATTTTTATGACCTTGTCAAACTTATTCTTGAACTCTTTTACCGTGTTACTGTTTACTACATCCCCTGGAAAACTGTTACATGTATATGCTATTTTGTATATAAAGAAATCACCACATTGAGTGGTGTATCTTATCAATTCCAGTTTGTATCCGTTACCTCCGGAATGATTTCTGCTAAGCATGAATAGATTGTTGTAATCCACATTTGTTATTCCTTTAAGAATTTTGAATGCTATATTAACTGTCCCCTTAGTGGTCTATATCCAAATGCTTCACTGTTGGAATTAGTTTCTTGGCCCTAGCTTGTACTGCTTCCAATCTATCTTTATCCTTCTGATTACTTGGAGCCCAGAATTTGAATGTGTATTCTAAATGGGGTCTTACTAGTGATGTGTACAACTGTAATACAGTGTTTTTGTTTCTGTATTTGAATTGTCTCTTTAGGTAGCCTATAAGTTTCTGTGATTTATTTTCAGCTTTTATGCTCTGTTTGGCAAACTTCAAATCTTTGCTAATAATAATGCCAAGATCTTCCACCTGGTCCACACTTTTTATTTCATTACGAAGCAGTGAGTAATCCGTTTGTGGGTTACTATAACTTATGTGCATGACCTTGCATTTCCCACAGAGAGAGAGAGAAAGAGAGAGAGAGAGAGAGAGAGAGAGAGAGAGAGAGAGAGAGAGAGAGAGAGAGAGAGAGAGAGAGAGAGAGAGAGTATTTTTTCACTATTGGCGATTCATTTCAGAAATGAAAGCTGAAAATAGTCAAGTCCTGAATGACTCTATTTAGACAGTCAACTATCACACTGCTTTTTATTTTTCTCCTCTTAAAACCTCGGTGTTTTAGATAAAAACCTGAGAGAGAGAGAGAGAGAGAGAGAGAGAGAGAGAGAGAGAGAGAGAGAGAGAGAGAGAGAGAGAGAGAGACAGAGAGAGAGAGAGAGAGAGAGTTTAAAGGTTTAATTTTGGTGTGAAATTCTTTAGAGAATTTCTTTCCATTTATGCCCCCTTGACTTCCTGAGCAGGGACAGGATTGCATAGGCAATCGCGGAAGTGCACACTCCCTCGGTTAATTTGCTTGCATTTCGGTGGTTGCATTCTGCGTTTCCCGGTGATTTAAAGGTAGACGACCCGCTGACCTCGGTGCTGGTCCATTTCCTGCTTGCTTTGTCCCACCACCACCTTTCCCCTTTCTTCGTGTTTATCCTTTTGTTTAACGTGCATTATCTTACCTTTTTTTTTTCATTCAATTACTTCTTTCTTTCCTTTTCTAGGTTACTTTTCTTAATTTCACATGAATATTACTTTAAAGGTTTGGGTTTTAATGGCTGATATATTTTGATATAACATACGTTGTGATCCGCTTTTAAATTGCTTATTACTTGTGATCATGTTCGGCATGGGTATGTTTACTATCAAAGGGGATTAGTGCCTGTTTTATAGATGCTATTCAGGTATGTATTCTAACCTAATAGTATATAAATAATGTAAAGTTACACACACATATATGTATATTATACAGTATATATATTATATATATATATATATATATATTATATATATATATATATATATATATATATGTGTGTGTGTGTGTGTGTGTGTGTGTGTGTGTGTGTGTGTGTATTAATGGAAGGGCAAGTTGGAGAATTTATTAGCAAGAAAAGAGGGAATTGGGTGTTATAATTGATCACTATTAAAGTGAAGTAGATGTTTTTGTATATAGATATAAGCAGTAGAGTATGGTGCCAGTTATATATTTAGCTGCAACCTTACTGAAGTCATGTGATTTGAATGAAGGGCACTTAGAAGAGCATTTACAGACAAAATGGATATCTGAGATAGGGTTAAAGAAACGGAGGTGCAGAGTAGATAGGGAGTTTTCAAAACTTCATGATTGAGCCATAGGTACAGGAGGGAGTGTTTATTTGTATAAGAGGGGATAAAGGTTGGAAGTGCTAGCATGAGGAAATAAAAAGCTGAAGTAAAATAACATTCATATTATTTTAAGTGCAATTACATTATACAAGAGAGGAGTAGGTGCAGACATACAGGAGGGTGTATATGGTATCTGAGTGAGATAGAAATGTAGATTAGTCATCTAAATTTATTACAAAGACAATTGAAAACTTTAGCAAATGAAGAAAATGTTCAACAGGAAAATGATTTGAGAGAGAAGAGAGAGAGAGAGAGAGAGAGAGAGAGAGAGAGAGAGAGAGAGAGAGAGAGAGAGAGAGAGAGAGAGAGAGCGCCCGGAGGGGGGACGCAAGCTATAACTTCAATGGATCTTAGAGTACTGTAAACAAGCAAAGGGAAGAGATGCGGTTAGATGTGAATATAGTTCAGATTGATGTAGCGAGTATTTTTAGTTTTTGTAACGTGTAGAATGTACGAAAGACAGAACTGCTTGATACTGCACAAGAATAGCAAGGTAAAAATAATTATGAATATGAATACTGAGGTAAATTAATAATATTATGAGTTGGGGGAAAGAAAAGACACTTTTTAACGGGATTGGAAATGGGATGTTTTGGTAAAGTTACCATTGTGTGATTGGGAGGCTGTCATGGATTTGTTGGGTATTTCTGAATTTTGGATAGGATCCAAAGGGATTCATAATAGTAGTTTCATGTTGTATTTTGTATTAAGCTAAAGGTGATATCGCCGATGAAAAAATATTGGCATAACGTTACTTAGCCTAAGAGGGAATTTTTATGAAATCCTTTATTTAAAAAAAAATAGATTAAATGTGAAATGACAGATGAGGAAGACTGTAATTACGAGAGGAATGTGTGTCTATGTAAATATTAATAAAAATATTCATAATTCCATGAATACACTAGCAAAACAATGGCCTGATATAGTTAATGGTGTGTAGCTTTGGCAATGGTTTATTTTGTTGTCCAAAAAATGTTTATTTAAGAACTTTTTTTTCAGCATTATTGTTGTTGCCATTTTTATATGAAAGCAGTTCTGATTATAGAAAATGGAAAAGGATCATTATAAATTCTAATTTAATGGAGTTTTTATTTTTATAGAAGAAGCTCATGTGTTATTCATTTGTTGATAGAGTGGGAGTGATTTTATGGCTCTGCATATACTATGTTCATCTTATTTTCGTTGTATTACTTAATGTTTTATGTAAATTAAGTAAAAGGATTTTGATAATACAAATTTTTGTCCAGATTTTTATTTATTTATTTTAAAAAGGACTTCTTTGCTAGAGAGGTATGGGGGTCCTTTGACTGGCCAGACAGCACTACATTGGAACCTTCTTTCTGGTTGCGGTTTATTTTCCCTTTGCCTATATACACACCGTGTTTGGTATGTAGCTCTTCTAGGAGAAGGACACTCCAAAATCAAACCATCGTTCACTAATCTTGGGTAGTGCATACCCTCTGTACCATGGTCTTCCACTGTCTTGGTGTTGGAGTTCTCTTGCTTGAGCGTACACTCGAGCACACTATTCTGTCTAATTTATTTTTCTGTTGTTTTGTTAAAGTTATTAGTTTATATAGGAGATATTCATTTTAATACTGTTCTTAAAATATTTTATTTTTCCTTGTTTTCTTTCTTCACAGGCTATTTTCCCAGTAAGCCCATGGGCTTATAGCGTCCTGCTTTTCCAACTAGGGATGTAGCTTAGCAATTAATAATAATAATGATATATCCCCAACCTGTAGTTGTCTTCTAGAATTTTCCTGGTTCTGTTGTCTTCTTTAAGGAAAAGTGAAAATGTCCTAGAAGGTCAATTACTCCTGCTCCTCTGTAAAGTGAAACTCATTTGCTTTATTTATAAACATTCCTAATACTCCGTGACTCGCTTACCTTTTAATAAAACAAAATAATATACATTTTGAATGGATTCTTCCACGGGTTTCATCCTTGGATGGTTTCCTTTCACTGACCATTAAGGATAGGAAAGAGAAATAGATGCAATCTGAAGAACGCTGTCAGCCTGAGGTCCATTCCGATGAGTCGAGCCTCCCAGCATATCCTCTCCTTGCTTCCTTTAGCCGGGACTCAGTGACGTCATCGCCGGTTTCCTTGTGTTTGGATGGGCTGCTTTCTGCCCCCCCCCCCCCCCGTGTTTGGTTGCGGACCTCCGCTTCCGCATTACCAGACGGATGTTCTCCTCCTTGCTCTTTTATTTATCTTGTGTTTCTACTTTAACTTTTATTTTTTATTGCTTTTGCCTTACTGCACGTGTTTCATGCCCTCTCTTAGACTAACGTTATTGCTTTTTTTTATCTTTCGCTTTCCTAAAGGGATATTATTAGTTGCTCATGAACCCAGAAGACATCTACCAATTGTGCGTGGGTAGCTGTTAGGTACTAACAGAGAGGTAAGATGAAAGCAAGTAAAGTTTATTCAGCAAAACAACGAGCTTATATACAGAGTTGAGAGCAAGAAGGATACAACATTCAAACAGTATAAAACATGCGATGGCAAGCTTAAACAGGTATCTATTATCAGTACAGAGAGAGAGAGAGAGAGAGAGAGAGAGAGAGATAACGTTACAGTGTACGAGCGTGTACGTAACACGTGCGGTACACTGCCGTCAATGTCTGTTGGTTTAGAAGATCTTAATAAACTCGGTTCTGTTGAGGCTTGACTCGGCTATACCATGAATAGTGATAATCGATGAAGTCATTCAGTGTTAATGTGTTTACTTAAAGCCCCCCCCCCCCCATTGTCACTAAACCCTCCATAGATTCTTTCTATTCCATTACGTAAAATATAATTTTAAAGCGCATCTCTTCTACACATCGCTATAATCGAAAAGTATAATTTCACCAGCATATTTTGACATCGTGCGAGTTGGGCCTTTTAAGATTTCAGATTACGGACTGCCAGTGCCTTGAAGAGCCCGTGTCTTACATAAGGCAAGGCGTTCTTAAACGAACGAACGAACATTTCAGATCCTAGAAACGTAGATCTCAATTCTATGATTTTTCATTTTTTTGCGATTGTCCATTTTTCTTGCTTTGAGTATCTTCTATGTTATATTTTTTGTTGATAACAAAGATAGTGTTTTTTTTTCTGCATACATGGCCGTTTGATTATGAGAAAGTTAAGTTAATTTTATTTTATAATAGCATTGTTTTCCGTGAATGTTTACATGTATTTAAGAAAACCAACAGTAATAATGATAATTATGATAAAAGGTAATGATAATCAATGATTATAACGTGTATTAAACTATATTACAAGTTAAATTTATGCATTCGATACTGACTTATGAGAGAGAGAGAGAGAGGAGAGAGAGAGAGAGAGAGAGAGAGAGAGAGAGAGAGAGAGAGAGAGAGAGAGAGAGATAAATTGTATATGTTTGGTTGTTTCGTGGAACTGATCGCCTTCTAATTATCCTGACATATTCTTCCGGAGGGGCTTTGCAGTAATTTACCTTTTGCCTCATTCCCTTAATAATTACTCTCGGGTTGCGGGGAAGTAGAAATATGGTCGTGGTGGGCTTTGCCTGCCTTATTGAATAGTATTAATAGGAATTATTACAATGGTGATGATACTGTAGACAATGATGTTAATGATAATTATGATAATAAAAGTATTGATAATGATATATTTTTTTTCAAATTTTTGTTCTTATTATGATGATAATAGTATTAATTTGAGTAATTTTTTTAAAGATATTGTTTCTTATTGTCCTTGTTCTTCTTCCTCTTGTTGTTGTGTTGTTGTTGTTCTTATTCTTCTTCTTCTTCTTCTTATTATTATTAATTTTACTAAATAATAATAATAATAATAAGAATTATTATTATTATTATCAATTTTACTAAATAATAATTACTATTTATAATGATAATTATCATTGTTGATAAAAAATTATGCAAACATCAATACTGACATAGACCAAAAGTCCTGAAACTTGATAAGAAAATTTAGTAATGAATACCAATGTGTAAGAATTCGATGCGGAATAAAAGAACAAATAAAGGCCAACTAACATCATATATGAATATTCGCTTCCTTAAACAAGAGTAAAGGTCAAACAACATAAGTCAAAGTTGGATGACTCGTAATGACTGCCACTTTTGAAGCTGCAGTATAATCAACAGTGAACAAACAGATACAAACGAGTTAAAAAAGGTAGTTAAAAAGTTTGATAACTGCTAGTAGTATTATACGTAATACAAATCTTATAATGATCAGCATCAGTTATTTTCTTCATGGAGGATTGTTTTAATAGTTTACAGGTTTAAAGGATTAAAGGCTGCTCATGAATGGCAGAGGCAAGGGACAGTGACACTGCCCTATCAAGCAGGACAATGCCCCAGAGACTGACCATATATACATATGATCAGCCCCCAAGCCCTCTCTCCACCCAAGCTGGGACCAAGGAGTGCCAGGCATTGGCTGCTGATGATTCAGCAGAGATAAAGAAATATCGTATATTTGTCCGTTGCTGTTAATGGCATAAATAATAGCCTCTTGTTCTCAATGCTCCTTGCACGTGGTTAGCTATATCTAATCGTACAACAGGGATATATATTTGTTTATTCTCTGGATCCAGGTTGCAAAAATAGTAGGATTTAAATGTGCAATACATATAGCTCCTGTATAGTTAGCATCATTAATAGATGTTATGTGATCCATTTTTAAATTAATTCTTACCATATGTTTTGCCCTTTTTTTTTTTTTTTTTTTTAAGGGCGTCCTCTCTACGCACAGTTCATTCCACTACGAGTTTTTACTGTTTTTCTATTCTTTTACTGTGGTGGGTTGTATCATATTTGTTATCTATTAACAATCTTTATAGTGGAATTTAAGTTTGAATATTCAACTTACAGTATATCTCGTAGCTTTCTGTCGGTGTCAGTAATCCTGGTTATAACACCGCTATAAAACTTTAAATCGATCAGTCCCTACTTCCAGTTGATAATGTTTTTTATTTTTTGGTTTTTTGATTATTGCATATGAGTTATTTCTTAATTCGGTTTTCTGCGTAGCAGCTGACTGTTCGAAACTCTTGATTTGATTCTATTTTTCTTTCTGTATTATTGTATACAATGTGTAGGTTTTTAGATGCTCCTCTTTTCTTGAATAAAGCATTGCATTCTCTATATATTAACATCTTTCCTGCTACTGAAACAGATAACATTGACTTTATTTATGCAGTTTTTCTTGCACTTTAACGCTTCATCAGTTCCCCCCCCCTCTCTCTCTCTCTCTCTCTCTCTCTCTCTCCTCTCTCTCTCTCTCTCTCCTCTCTCTCTCTCTCTCTCTCTCGAGCACGTAGTCTGGCTTTAATTCAGAATGGAGTGAGATATATCATGTATTATTCAGAGTGTTCTTAGTCAGTATTTGATTACCTGCACATTAGGGAGAGAATGAACTATCGTAATGTGAGTTTACAGACTTGACACAACAAATTTAAGCCACGTTACTTAATATGTAGTGTAAAATACTGGTGAGCATAATTGTTGTATTTACGTAATTTGCTGCACCTAAGTTGATGAATACCTCTTCAATATTATTGTTGTTGTTTAATCATTATATTCTGCTTAATTAGATGTCTAGCACAAACTAATTTGATTTATTATGCCAGTGCGTTTAATTATTAGTCTTACAAAGTCTTCATTATTTATGGGTTTTGTCGAAAGTTTTTGATTGCGAAGAGAGGAAAAATAAATTCAAAACCTTACAGTAAATACTTCAGAGTTTGGGTCTCGTTTTAATTGAGTTTTTGAAGAACAGAAAATCTTTGAATTTTTTTATGAAGAGAAAATATTTTTCCTAGTGTCATTGAAACCATCGTATTATATTACTATTCAGATTAAATTCCAGAGGTAGACCGATATTTTAGGCCTATCATGTTAAATTATCCCTGAATTAATAATTGGTAGTTAGTCGACGTAGAGGGTCGCAAATCAAATTGCAGAAGGGTAGAAAGTAGCTTTTTATGGCTTTTTTTCCAGATCAATCTGCTCCAAGAGAAGATGTTCTGGGTTGATAAGAAAATTCTATATACAGTGAATGTATGTGTGTGTGTGTGTGTATGCATGAATGTATACATATGTTTAACTTTATACCTTATATGTATATAAACATGAAATAATCAATTTTGTCACCACCCGTGTATGTAACATTATAGGTACTATTCTTATTTTCTCTTTATTATCTTTTGAGTGATTTGGGTTGCTGAGGATTTATTTATTTAACTGCTTATCGCCTCGACATTTTAAGAGTTTGGAGGGTATGGTACCATTGATCATATTTTAACATTCCGAACGTAATAAGAGAATACTCTCCCTCGTCTCAATAAAAAATAAGAAATTCTGACTGTAACATGTATTTTGAAAGGTTTAAGATTCTCGTAAAACAAACTAGAGCTTTTATTTTTGAGTAATTTCTGTTGGACTTGTGTTAGTATTAAGTATTAAGCAATTGAGTCCTAATAAAAACAAGAAAAAAGGAGAAATTGAAAAGGCTTGTGTTGATCGATACCATATAACATTGAAAAGCTTGAATGATTACATTTATCTTTTGATTAAGTTTTCGTCTATTCGAAAATAGAACGGTTATTAATGAATTTTCTGATATATATATAATATATACTATATATATATATATATATATATATATATATATATATTTATATATGTATATATATATATAATATATATATATATATATATATATTTATATATGTATATATATATATATATGTATATATATATATATATATATATATATATATATATATATGAATAAAAATATGGGTATATAAATACGTTTAAATTTATCGAATTTTCAAATGGTCCTTGAAATATATGGTAATGTCTGTTTTTCTCTGCATTACTTAATCCTATCTAATTATCGTCAGCCTATTTGCTATTGGTCATAATTTTGGACCTAGGTCTCGGTTCCATCCCTGTTGGTGATTTAGTTATTTATCTGTGTGTG
>NC_090729.1:4119208-4131708 GCF_036898095.1 Palaemon carinicauda
AAAAAAAAAAAAACGATACTAACAATACCGATACTATTGACACATTTCTAGTGTGGGTGTACTGTATGTATGTATGTATGTATGTAAATGTGTGTTTGTGTATAAGATGAATATATATTTATATCATAATTTGTATATACATATAAACCTACACTGTACCCATATACAGTCGGTCCCTGCCAGTGCCGGTTTTAGGTAAGAGACATACTCGCGAATGATGTGAATCCACGAACTATTGGTGTCCCCACCTAGTAACACTACTTGCCATTGTGTGGGTGCAGTAGGTCTTTGAAGGAAATGGACAAAAGACATAATTTCATGTCCTTTTGGAATTAGTGGGTTATACTGGAAATTTCATCAATCATACCGTCTGCTATACAAGGCCACTAGACACTACAGTAGTCTCTTTTTGAGGACTTTCCTTCCACACAATTCTAGATTTTGTGAACGATATTTTTCTCCTCAGTTGTTTTTTTTATTATTAGAATTTTTTATATGGCGAGATTTAGTTATTTTAGTTCCATCGTAGTATATATTAACCATTTCCTCAATATTTCGTATTATATTTTTGGTTTTCAGATAAAGAAACCTTCGCAGTGACGAAATCTTTTGTTGTTGGTTGATAAATTCCTCGTTGTTCATATTTCACATAACCTAATCCCTTATCCTTTTTGGGTATAATGCCATTTGTTGTCATTGCCAAAGTCATAGATTTATTTTTTATATAATTTATTGCTTTTACTTCATGTTCAGTAATTTATTTTATCACCGATGCTGCCTTCTCGTCTCTTCGCGGACATTCATTTGTCTTCTTGGTTGCTCCATTATTTCCGTCTCCTTTTCTCATTTTTGATTCATGAATTATTTTCTTCCATCCAGTTTCCTGAGTTATAACCCACATTGGATGCATATTTTCCGGTTTATGCGTTGATTTCCTTGTCTACTGTAATAACCAGTCTTGATTTCCTCGTCTTCTGCAATAACCAGTCTTGATTTCCTCGTCTTCTGCAATAACCAGTCTTGATTTCCTCGTTTGCTACAGTAACCAGCTTTGATTTCCTCGTCTACTGCAATAACCAGTCTTGATTTCCTCGTCTACTGTAATAACCAGCCTTGATTTCCTCGTTTGCTACAGTAATCAGCTTTGATTTCCTCGTCTACTGCAATAACCAGCCTTGATTTCCTCGTTTGCTACAGTAATCAGCTTTGATTTCCTCGTCTACTGCAATAACCAGCCTTGATTTCCTCGTTTGCTACAGTAATCAGCTTTGATTTCCTCGTCTACTGCAATAACCAGCCTTGATTTCCTCGTTTGCTACAGTTATCAGATTTGATTTCCTCGTCTACTGCAATAACCAGCCTTGATTTCCTCGTTTGCTACAGTAACCAGCTTTGATTTCCTCGCCTACTGCAATAACCAGTCTTGATTTCCTCGCTGCAATAACCAGTCTTGATTTCCTCTCTGCAATAAGCAGTCTTGATTTCCTCGTTTGCTACAGTAACCAGCTTTGATTTCTCCATCTACTGCAATAACCAGCCTTGATATCCTCGTCTACTGCAATAACCAGCCTTGATTTCCTCGTTTTCTGTAACAACCAGCCTTGATTCCCTGGTTGATATCCCATGCTGACCAGTCTCGTCTCCTCTTCAGCTACACTACCCACTTTCAATATCCTCCTTGACTACATTAATTAATCATTATTCCCTCGTAGACTTCATTGACCAACGATAATGTCCTCATCCATTACAATAATATGCTTCAATTTCCTCGTCAACTATGCTAACCAGCTTTCGTCTCTTCAGTAACCAAACATGCACATCCTATTCGGCTGTACTAACCAGCTCCGATTATTGAACTACACCACCCAGCATGAATTTTCTCCTTGAGTACTGCAATAACTAGTCTCAATTTTCTCGTCGACTGCAGTAAATCCACCTAACTCTTTCGACGATTAAACTAATCAGACTCCATTTCATCGCCTACTACACTAACCGACTTCAATTATTTTTAGATTAAAAAAAAAAAAAAGTCTAGGCTATCAACTCCAATCATCTTGGGGATGGTTTATGTTGGCGCGTTGTTTGCAAAGGTGTTGGAGTAGAAACTTCCAAACAATTATTTAACATGTTTTACACGCCTCCTAAGTCTCTCTCTCTCTCTCTTCTCTCTCTCTCTCTCTCTCCTCTCTCTCTCTCTCTCTCTCTCTCTCTCTCTCTCCTCTCTTCTCTCTCTCTCTCTCATTTGTTCTTGTGTTCATTGTATTAGCCATTACGAAATATATCTAGATAATGGAGAAAACCATAGACAATTGAAGTGTATGCTGTAATTATCATTTATGAGATGTTATTAGATGTAGATAAAAACTAATGGCAATGAAAAGGTTGTCAATTAAAACAAATGTTAAAACACTGATAGTTCATATCAGTTACATGTAAAAAATGAGTACCCATGAATAATAACAATTAAACGAAAAAAAATCCGAACCAATGAATAAATAAATGAATATATTAATAATTAAATAAGTAATATGTGAAATGTATGCAAGCAAAGGTGTGTGTGTGAATGTATTACTTTACAGCAAAGTTGCTTAAACACATATTACGAAGAATATGATATCAGATTACGTCTTTAGATGACCTGCCAATCACAGTCAATTCAAGTAAAACATTCTCTAAATGTAGAGATGTTAAGTGACAAATTTTCAACATCTTGCTTGAACTCTTTTCCACAGCGAGTGGAGTTCAAAAGTGCTATTAACATATTTCCCCTCCCATCCTTTTGTTAATTAGGTACATGAGTTGGGTAGGATTCAGAAGTAATACTCTGAAATTTCGTTAAGTATAATGGGATACTGAACTTCGGAAGCTGGTCACGAGGGAAATAAGAGAAAGTGTTTGATAGCCTCATAAAGTCTCCTGTTCTGAGGTGGGTGGTTGGAACGTTTATGTAGAGAATATTTAAAAGCAATTGTGATGCCAATATCTCGTATGGATGTTTTCTGGACAAGTGCCGAGAATTTTTATTATATAAAGAACGTTTCTGGAAGTATTCATAGTTAAGAAACTTTTACAGAATTTTGTGGATCGGTTGTAGGAATAAAAAAAAAATATTTGTAGCTAATAGAGGGTTGTTATGAAAGGCTTATGTTGATTTTAAGCAAAAGGGTCTATAATTAAAAATAAGGGCAATTCTTTGTTTTCATATGTTCTTGTCCATGTGAACCTTATGATAGTGGATGAAGTTGTTTGAGGGGAAATAATGATCTTTGTAATGAGGAACGTTTTGTTCTTTAGGTTTCAAGACTAGTTTGGAGAGGATTTTGAAAGGATCTTGAATTTAGAATTAACCCTGAACGTTATAAAAGTTACTTTAGCCTAAAGTCAAATAGTGTTTAATGATGATAATTTGCAGAATTGAAATTTATAGTAGATTAAAATTTCAAAAGTATTTCCAAACCGGTAGACAGCTAATAGCACTAAGGATTCAAGTTGCTTCTTCTTCTTACTTTCTGATGCTCAGGCAAACCACTATGGCCTAATGGACGTTCGAAAGCACAAAAATAAGTTACAGGAACTTTAATTGCATGGAAGAGTACGAAAATAACCTTTACTTGTCGAATTGGTGAGGAATATTTACCGGACAAAACACATTAGGTAGAAATTAATCACAGCTCTTAGTTATTGTTCACAATAGGCTGATTTGTTTCTGGAGGCACGACGTAAGGATTCTATCTATCAGCGGTTGTCAGACACACTTAAAATTTTAGCCTTGTGCACCATTATCGAAGGGAGTGCGATACGACAATTACAAAGGACTGGTATATAAAATCGACTTTCAAATGAATAGTAGCAAATATATGAAGTTTAGCAATGGTACTTGCTGTCTTCATTAGTGACATCTGGCAGTACTTTTCACCTGTGCAAGTGCAAAGTTAATGTCAATGGAGTCTTATCAAGTGAGTTTCCAGTGAACAGCGGGGTACTCCAAGGGAATGTGTTGTTACCTATGTTATTTATTCTCCTCATGAACTTTGTAATGTATAGAACAGTCAGAGATGGTGGAGAAAGATTGGACTGGATTGGTGATAGGAATTTAGCAGACTTAGAGTATGCTAATGATGCTGTCCTTCTTAGCTGTCTTTCACCTGCATGTAATTGTGAAGGGGAAAATTCAAGCATCTGCTACTGCTATTGGAGCAACCTGCACTGAAGGTGCAAGCCACGGGCTTTTGCGCTAAGGCAAGTCAAGGTCTGCAGACCTTAGGGCAAGTCAGGCTTAAGCCCAAGGATAAATATCCCTGGTGGAATGTTTGGGGTGCCAGGAGGTATGGTACACCCAGCAACAAAACCGGTGTCGCCTGGCCAGACCTGGCTTGGAGAGATCATGCCCCTCTTGCCCTGAAAGGTGGCCGAGGTTAAACAACCGAGACATCGTTAGGATGGTTAAAATGTGAGGAGGAGGGAAATTACCGATGTCACTCAAAGAAATGCGATGAAGCGAGATAATTTTTTTATTCTTTCAAGAAATGTAATCTAATATTATTTCGAAACTAATTCATCAAAAGATTTTATCATAACTTTTTATTTGAATTTTCATATCCTATTTCTATATAAAATTTTCTTAAATAATATTGGAATTGACTATTCATATTAATATTCATAACACGGAAATATCTCTCGTTTGCATTTTCTTAAGCATTACTCTCTCTCTCTCTCTCTCTTTCTCTCTCTCTCTCTCTCTCTCTCTCTCTCTCTCTCTCTCTCTCCACAAAATTACACACTGCGGCCTATCAACACATTGTTTACTCAAATTATCTGGTTCACCGTCAATAACCTTAGATATCAGGGTGACAAAAAACTCCTAATCAATCAGTCAATCAATCAAATTTTCTGGGCAAGTCGATCACTTCCAAGCGAACCCCCTTCCCTGGTGACGGTTGCTCAATGCCCAAAGGTCCAAGTCTAGCTGGCTTCATCCTTCCCAAGTGAAAAGGAAATATTTCCTTAGCATTGAGCATTCGTATTATTACGATTTTATTTGTCGTTTCATGTCCTGATGTCCAACACCGTAAAAGTGCTCCCCCGGTAAGCTCTTCAAAAAATCCATTACTCTCGATATTTGTTCAATCAGTCTTTCGCATATTTACTTCGTTATCTATAGTTTTGATATAATTTTAAACACCTGGAAAGCAAACTGTATGAAATATTGTCATCTTAGTATTTTGTTTTTCATTTACTAAAAAATTTCCACCAGAAGGATCATATCATAACTGTGAGACCTTTAAACCTCAAACATTGGGGATAGGGGTGGAGGGATATAACCAGGTGGGGGTTAAAGATGATGGTGGAGAGGTGGAAACTGGGTGATCTTAATGTATGGCTTGACGAGGTTTGCTTATTAACATTTATGAAGTGATGATGATTATGGTAATACCCCATATTGATAACATTTAATATCAATGATTTCAACTCGCGATGAAAACGGGCATATATCGTTCTAACATTGTGTTTAGGTGATCATTGAACATCTTTGGAACATGGGATCTTCACCCAAAAGAAATACAATTCCAACGCCAACTTGGAAAGTAGTTAGCGGTCGTGTGTGATCCTTGGGAACATCCAAATAATATAAAATATTGGATACAGGTAATATATATATATATATATATATTTATATGTATATACATATATATAAATAAATATACACTATACACACACATATATATATATATATGTATATATATATATATATATATATATATATAGAGAGAGAGAGAGAGAGAGAGAGAGAGAGAGCGTGTTACAAGGATTTTGGATATCTCAAAGACTTTTTAGTCCATTCGCAGATACTCCATTTGCTCTTTGGTAGAACGAGAGAGAGAGAGAGAGAGAGAGAGAGAGAGAGAGAGAACAGATGCTAGAATAATGCAAACAAGGAATATAACATTCCCACGTATATTAATTGGAATAGTCAGTTTCCAGAATATTGAAGGATGTTCCATATAAAAATGTAATAAGGAATTCAAATATATCAGTGTGATTATATTTTTCGTTAACTATTCACGAAAGCAATTGCATTTCTTAAAGAAATAAGAGATAAGACCTCTCTATCTCTTTCATATATATATATATATATATATGTGTGTGTGTGTGTGTGTGTGTGAACATATATATATATATATATATATTATATTATATTTTTATGTTTATATATATTATATATTATATCTTATATATATAATATATATATATATTTATATATATATATATATATATATTGTGTATATATACTTTATACTGAATATATATATATATATATATATATGTATATATATATATGAATATATGTATATATATTATATCGATATTTGTAAATATATTATATATATATATTTATATTATACATATATATTATATATTGTGTATATATACATACTGAATATATATATATATATATATATATATGTATATATATATATATATATGTATATATATATATATATATATATATATATATATATATATATATATATATATATAGTGAATGGGAGACCAAAAAGATCTTGATGTAAGTGTGGAAATAACAGACTCAATTCTTAACAGCAGAGGTTTTAGATTTGCAAATAATATGATAAAGTAGAGATGTTCCTTATATCAACAGAACGAGGATTTGAATAATACTTATAAAACGATTGAGACATTTGGGTGACTGTGTGTGTGCGTTTGTGTACGTAAAAATCAGGATAGCTGACGGATGATGAGCATAAATTATGCATTATAGTCATGAAAGGAATAATGAAAAGACTTGAGTGGAGTTAGTACTTTGTGAGTCACATTATGTCGCTGATAACACTAATTTCGATCCAGTATTTTCATCTCTCCTTTCGTGGATATATATATATATATATATATATATATATATATATATATATATATATATATATATATATATATATATATATATATATTTACATACATATTGATTTCCTACATACATGCTACTACCACTATTACTATAACTGGGTTTCGCCCAGACCAAAGGGCTCATCAGGTGGGTTTTGCCTACTTCTATATGTGCAAGCTTGGTTCCCACGACCCTTTCCTAAAGCCAAGCATCCTTAGGCCAGGCATTTAAGCCTTTCAATATAAGGCTAGGCATTTAAGCCATCCATCCTAAGGCCAGGCTTTTAGGTCATTCATTATAAGGCCAGGCATTTAAGCCATTCATTTTAAGGGCCGGCTTTTAGCCATTCGTTTTAAGGTCAGGCATTTATGCAATTCATCCCAAGGCCAGGCATTTAAGCCATACGTCTTAAGGCCAGGCTTCTAAGCCTTTCGTTAAAAGGCTAGGCCATTCATACTAAGGCCAATCATTTCAGCCAATCACTATAAGGCTAGGCATTTAAGCCATTCATCTTTAGACCAGCCATTTAAGCCTTTCATTATGAGGCTAGGCATTTAAGCCATTCATACTAAGGCCAATCGTTTCAGCCAATCACTATAAGGCTAGGCATTTAAGCCATTCATATTTAGACCAGCCATTTAAGCCTTTCATTATAAGGCTAGGCACTTAAGCCATTCATACTAAGGCCAATCATTTTAGCCAATCATTTCAGCCAATCATTATAAGGCTAGGCATTTAAGCCATTCATATTTAGACCAGCCATTTAATCCTTTCATTATAAGGCTAGGCATTTAAGCCTTTCATTCTAAGGCCAATCATTTCAGCCAATCGTTATAAGGCTAGGCATTTAAGCCATTCATCTTTAGACCAGCCATTTAATCCTTTCATTATAATGCTAGGCATTTAAGCCTTTCAATCTAAGGCCAATCATTATAAGGCTAGGCATTTAAGCCATTCATATTTAGACCAGCCATTTAAGCCTTTCATTATAAGGCTAGGCATTTAAGCCATTCATACTAAGGCCAATCATTTCAGCCAATCATTATAAGGCTAGGCATTTAAGCCATTCATATTTAGACCAGCCATTTAATCCTTTCATTATAAGGCTAGGCATTTAAGCCTTTCAATCTAAGGCCAATCATTTCAGCCAATCATTATAAGGCTAGGCATTTAAGCCATTCATCTTTAGACCTGCCATTTAATCCTTTCATTATAAGGCTAGGCATTTAAGCCTTTCATTCTAAGGCCAATCATTTCAGCCAATCAGTATAAGGCTAGGCATTTAAGCCATTCATCTTTAGACCAGCCATTTAAGCGTTTCATTATGAGGCTAGGCATTTAAGCCATTCATACTAAGGTCAATCATTTCAGCCAATCATTATAAGGCTAGGCATTTAAGCCATTCATCTTTGGACCAGCCATTTAAGCCTTTCATTATAAGGCTAGGCATTTAAGCCATTCATACTAAGGGCAATAATTTCAGCCAATCATTATAAGGCTAGGCATTTAAGCCATTCATCTTTAGACCAGCCATTTAAGCCTTTCATTATGAGGCTAGGCATTTAAGCCATTCATACTAAAGCCAATCATTTCAGCCAATCATTATAAGGCAGGGCATTTAAGCCTTTCATCATAAGGCTAGGCTTTTAAGCCAATCATTATAAGGTCAGGCATTTAAACAATTCATCCTAAGGCTAGGCTTTCAGGCCATTCATTATAAGGCCAGGCATTTAAGTCATTCATTTTAAGGCCAGGCATTTAAGCCATTCATTACAAGGCTAGGCATTGAAGCCACTCATCCTAAGGCCAGGCTTTTAAATCATTTATCCTAAGACCAAATATTTAAGCCATTCATTATAAGACTAGGCATTTAAGCCATTTATTATTAGGCCAGGCATTTAAGCCATTCATTATTAGGCTCTGCAGTTAAGCCAAACATGATTAGGCTTGGCAAAGGCAAGCATAATTGTGCCAGGTATTTAAGGCAAGCATCCTTATGCCAGGCATTTAAGGCAAGCTTCTTTATGCCAGGTATCCAAGGCAAGCATTTTTATGCAATCCAGTTAACTCAAGCATTATCAGGCCAGGCAGTTACGACAAGCATCTCTATGCCAGGTAGTGAAGCCATCCCTCCTTAGCCCAGATAGTTAGGCCAAACATTCTTAGGCCAGTCAGTTAAGCCAAACATCCTTAGCTGAGGCAGTTACGCAAAACTTCCTTAGGCATGGCCTCTAAGCCATAGTTCCTAAGGCAAGGCATTTAAGCCATACAACCTTAGCCCAGGCAGTTAAGCCTCGCACCCCTATACAAATCAGGTAAGCCAAACATCCATAGTCCACGCGTTCATGCCAAACATTTTTAGTCCAGTCACCTAGGCCCTTCTTTTTAGGCCAGCCAGTTAAGCGTTTCGATTTTTTCCGGACAGTTCAGCCACACATAGGCCAAGTAGTTAAGCCAAACCTTCCTAGATAGGGCAGGTCAGCCAACACCCTTAGGCCAGGCAGTTAAGCCATACACCCTCAGACAAAGTAGTTAAGCCATACACCCTCAGACAAAGTAGTTAAGCCAAACTTCCTTAGCCCTGTCAGTTGAGCCAAACAACTTTAGCCAAGGCAGTTAAGCCAAGCACCATTAGGCCAGGCATTTAAGCCAATCATTAGGCATTTAAGCCAATCATTAGGCATTTAAGCCAATCATTATTAGGTCAGACATTTAAATCAATCATTATTAGGCCAGACATTTAAGCCAAGCATTATTAGACCAGGCAGTTAAACCAAGCATAATTAGGCCAGGCAGTTAAGCCAAACATTATTAGGCCAGGCAGTTAAGCTAAGCATCATTAGGCCAGGCAGTTAAGCCAAGCATCATAAGGCCGGACAGTTAAGCCAAGCATCATAAGGCCGGACAGTTAAGCCAAGCATTATTAGGCCAGGCAGTTAAGCCAAGCATTATTAGGCCAGGCAGTTAAGCCAAGCATTATTAGGCCAGGCAGTTAAGCCAAGCATTATTAGGCCAGGCAGTTAAGCCAAGCATCATTAGGTCAGGCAGTTAAGCCAAGCATTCTTAGGCCAGGCAGTTAAGCCAAGCATTATTAGACCAGGCAGTTAAGCCAAGCATCATTAGGCCAGGCAGTTAAGCCAAGCATCATAAGGCCAGACAGTTAAGCCATGCATCATTAGGCCAGGCAGTTAAGCCAAGCATCATTAGGCCAGACAGTTAAGCCAAGCATCATTAGGCCAAACAGTTAAAGCCAAGCATTATTAGGCCAGGCAGTTAAGCCAAGCATTATTAGGCCAGGCAGTTAAGCCAAGCATCATTAGGCCAGGCAGTTAAGCCAAGCATTCTTAGGCCAGGCAGTTAACCCAAGCCTCATAAGCCAGGCAGTTAAGCCAAGCATCATTAGGCCAGGCAGATAAGCCAAGCATCATTAGGCCTTGCAGTTAAGCCAAGCATCATTTCGCCAGTCAGTTAAGCCATGCCTCATTAGACCAGTTAGGCCAGAAATCACCAGGCCAGGCAGATAAGCCAAGCCTCATAGGCCAGGCAGTTAAGCCAAGCATCAATATGCCCTGCAGGTAAGCCAAGCATCATTAGGCTAGGCAGTTAAAGCTAGCATCCTTAAACCTAAAAAAAAAAAAAAAAATATGCCAGGCAGTCAAGACAAGCATGATTAGGCTAGGCAGTTAAGCTTGGCATCCTTGAACCTAAAAAAAAAAATATGCCAGGCAGTTTAGACAAGCATCATTAGCCTAGGCAGTTAAGCCTGGCATCCTTAAACCTAAAAAAAAAAAAAAATATGCCAGGCAGTTTAGACAAGCATCATTAGCCTAGGCAGTTAAGCCTGGCATCCTTAAACCTAAAAAAAAAAAATATGCCAGGCAGTTTAGACAAGCATCATTAGCCTAGGCAGTTAAGCCTGGCATCCTTAAACCTAAAAAATAAATATGCCAGGCAGTTTAGATAAGCATCATTATACCAGGCAGTTAAGCCAATCATCATAAGCCTAGGCGGTTAAGCCTGTCATCCTTAAACCTAAAAAAAAATATATATGCCAGGCAGTTTAGACAAGCATAATTAGCCTAGGCAGTTAAGCCTGGCATCCTTAAACCTAAAAAAATAAATATGCCAGGCAGTTTAGATAAGCATCATTATGCCAGGCAGTTAAGCCAATCATCATAAGCCTAGGTAGTTAAGCCTGGCATCCTTAAACCTACAAAAGAAAAGATTTAAAAATAATATTCCTTTCACAAAAATAAAAATACCGGTATATTCCTTTTACAAAATATGCGACGTTGCTATGAAATAAAAAATATTCCTTCCACAAAATAACATAAAAATATATTCCTCTTACAAAATAATATGAAATAATATTCCTTTCACAAAATAAGATAAAAAATATATTCCTTTTGCAAAAAAAAAAAAAAAATGAAAAATATTCTGAATCAAAAAAATCATTTATTTTTTTTATTTTTTTCGGTTTTTTATTTTTAATTTTGGTTTTGTTTTTTTGTTTTTGTTTTTTTAATTTTTTTCTGTCTAGTTTCAGACTTCTTAATTATTTTGTATATTTTCCTCTGTTCGTTCGTTATGAACCTTATTTTCGTGTGTTTTTAAAACTGGGACTATGGGTCCAAGGGGGCCCAAGAGTAAGCCTGGTCCCGTTTTGGTTTCTTCTTCTTTGGTTTCCTTACCAAAAGTTTCCTTGTGGGTCCTTTTCCTTCTCCTTGTTTTTCTTCCTTCACGATGACTACTTTATTGTCATCTTCTACTGGAGTTTCAGAACCTTCTACGACTGAAGTTTTATCAAGTCCGCATTTCTCCTTTCCTGGTGAACCCTCGTCACCCATTCCTCCTTTTTTAATCTTTTCCAAATCTCTCCTCTGAAGTTCCTTCTTCAGTGAAGAGATGACATCCTTCGCTGCGGACAATTCTTTCTTCATTTCATCCTCTTTGTTGGTCATTCGAACAATCTTTCCATTCAGGTTTTTCTCTCGTTTCACTTTGTTCTCCAGTTGTTCACGAAGACCTTCGTTCTTCTTTGTTATTGTGAACACTGGCTCCTTTAGCTCACGATTCTGCACTAGAGCTTTAGAAATCTCGCCCTGCAGCTCTTCTACTAGACGTTGGTGTCCTTGGCTTTTTTTCTGATCATTAGAACGAGCGTCCATCAGCTCTTTTTCTAGTTTAATTTTCTCTAGAGCTAATTCTTTATTAAGGAAGCTTCGTTCCTCATTGGATTTTTTGAGATCTTCATTCTCTGCCAGAAGGATCGATTTCAGTTCGTCATGAGCCTCGATTTCCTTCTTGGCCTTTTCCAGTTCCTCATTCAACTGGAACATTTTTGCTGTATTTTTCTTCAACCAAAATCACTTTACCTTCAAGCTCTCGTTTCAGAGCTTCCTTCTCTCCCATAAGTTCGTGTGTAAACATCTTCGTTGCAAAACTCAGAATGCAGATCACATGACTTTGCTCAGGTATGATTTGAAAAAATCGAAATAGGTCCTGGCAGAAATATCGACTCGGAGATTGAAGGCATTTTGAAGACTGGAGACGTCTTCGTTTGCTTCGAAATCGTCTCCAGAAACAGATTCCGATT
>NC_090729.1:4136708-4141708 GCF_036898095.1 Palaemon carinicauda
AGTCAGGTCAACCTTAGAGATATACAAAATTCCATCAAATAACTTTGAAACCCTTACAGGCTGAAGAATGGGACATTAACAACAGGATCACTGCCTTAGACAGGATTGGACAAAACGTACTATTCTAAAAGACAAGAAATTTCTGCGGTCCCACCTGTGCAAATTGCGACATGGTATGCAAGTCCAGGAGTGCCCTGGTAAATCATAATGGCGCAGATAGATGTTGAGAGATGCAGCTCCATGCCCCAACACTCTTACTACTAAGGATCCTCAAATGTTATCATCAGTCGCGATGGACTGGTCAAGTTGAATCCAGCGTCCGTTAAATTGAAATGTGGATTAGAAAAAAAATGTTAACCTAATTTGAATTAGATTTAAGATATCACCTTGCGTG
Organism: Palaemon carinicauda; assembly: GCF_036898095.1. Lineage (NCBI taxonomy): Eukaryota > Metazoa > Arthropoda > Malacostraca > Decapoda > Palaemonidae > Palaemon > Palaemon carinicauda. Next base: position 4,137,103 of record NC_090729.1, read on the forward strand.
GTAACATATTCCAAATTCTAACGAAGTTTGATAAAAGCTTGAATTTGTGAAAATGTATGTCACATTCGTATAAGGTTATAGAAAAAAATTGCAGACTATGAAAAAATCTATTAAGGTCGTATGTGGATTCTTGAAATGTCTGCCAAGATCACATACAAGTCGTGTAAAAACATATCTCAATTTTACCTAGGTGTTCCCATGTAGTTTTTGAAAAAAAAATGTTTTATTACATAGGATATGGAAAATACACAACAAGATCATGTATGAATTGAGGTCTTTCAAGATTGCAACTAAGCTAGGGAATAGACGAGCCAGTCACTTAAGGAATTAAAAAGTGGATTTCTTTCAGGCTTGTTCGCGTGTCCGGTCGCTACCTTTGTCTATTACTTCTGTCACGCCATAAAATTGCCTTTAAAAGAAACTGTCCCACGAGAGAATTAATAGTCGTGTTTATTTTTCTACAGCTACTAGGGGAGTTTTGATGAGACCAGGCAGTCAGGTCATGCGATGTAGTAAGTGATTTCTCTTGTTATGCTAAGGAATGTTCCTCTGAGTTTGCTGAAGGGAAAAAAGGACCGACAGTAGTTTTGAGTACTATAATCCTATAATATAAATGTGGGACAACATACATCCAGAATAGGACATGATAGTGAAAAAAAACTTTCAAAGGAAAATGCTTCCAGAATAGGACATGAAAGTAAAGAACACTAAGTGAAAATACATCCAGAATACGACATGATAGTGAAGAAAAAGCCTTCAAAGGAAAATACTTCCAGAATAGGACATGAAAATGAAGAAAACTTCACGGAAAATGCATTCAGAATAGGACATGATAGTAAAGAAAATTTCAAAGGAAAATATATCCAGAATAGGAAATGATAGTGAAGAAAACTTAGAGAAAATACTTGTAGAATACGACATGATAGTGAAGAAAACTTCAAGGGAAAATACATCCAGAATAGTACATGTTAGTGAAGAAAACGTTGAGGGAATATACATCTAAAATACACGATAGTGAAGAAAACTTCAAGGAAAATAGATAGTGAAGAAAACTTCAAGGAAAATACATCCACAATAGGACATGATAGTGAAGAAAACTTCAAGGAAAATACATCCAGAATAGTACATGATAGGGAAGAAAACTTCAAGGGAAAATACATCCAGAATACACGATAGTGAAGAAAACTTCAAGGAAAATACATATAGAATAGGACATGAGAGTGAAGAAAACTCAAGGAAAATACATATAGAATAGTACATGATAGTGAAGAAAACTTTAAGGGAAAATACATCCACAATAGGACATGATAGTGAAGAAAGCTTTAAGGGAAAATACATCCAGAATAGGAAATGATAGTAAAGAAAACTTCAAGGAAATACATCCAGAATAGGACATGATAGTGAAGAAAACTTTAAGGAAAAATACATCCAGAATACAACATGATAGTGAAGAAAACCTCAAAGGAAAATACATCCAGACTAGGACATGAGAGGGAAGAAAACTTCCAAGGGAAATGCATCCAGAATAGGACATGATAGGGAAGAAAGCTTTAAGGGAAAATACATCCAGAATAGTACATGATATTGAAGAAAACTTTAAGGGAAAATACATCCAGAATACGACATGATAGTGAAGAAAACTTTAAGGGAAAATACATCCAGAATAGTACATGATAGTGAAGAAAATTTTAAGGGAAAAGACATCCAGAATAGTACATGATAGTGAAGAAAGCTTTAAGGGAAAATACATCCAGAATAGTACATGATAGTGAAGAAAGCTTTAAGGGAAAATACATCCAGAATAGTACATGATAGTGAAGAAAACTTTAAGGGAAAATACATCCAGAATACGACATGATAGTGAAGAAAACTTTAAGGGAAAATACATCCAGAATACGACATGATAGTGAAGAAAACTTTAAGGGAAAATACATCCAGAATATGACATGATAGTGAAGTAAACCTCAAGGGAAAATACATCCAGAATAGGACATGATAGTGAAGAAAACATTTAGGGAAAATACATCCAGAATACGACATGATAGTGAAGAAAACTTCAAGGGAAAATACATCCTGAATAGGACATAATAGTAAAAAAACCTTCAAAGGAAAATACATCCAGTATAGGACATGATAGTGAAGAAAGCTTTGAGGGAAAATACATCCTGAATAGGTCTTGATAGTGAAGAAAACTTCAAGGGAAAATACATCCAGAATAGTACATGATATTGAAGAAAACTTTAAGGAAAAATACATCCTGAATAGGACATGATAGTGAAGAAAACTTCAAGGGAAAATATATCCAGAGTAGTACATGATAGTGAAGAAAGCTTTAAGGGAAAATACATCCAGAATAGTACATGATAGTGAAGAAAACTTTAAGGGAAAAGACATCCAGAATAGTACATGATAGTGAAGAAAGCTTTAAGGGAAAATACATCCAGAATAGTACATGATAGTGAAGAAAACTTTAAGGGAAAATACATCCAGAATACGACATGATAGTGAAGAAAACTTTAAGGGAAAATACATCCAGAATACGACATGATAGTGAAGAAAGCTTTAAGGGAAAATACATCCAGAATAGTACATGATAGTGAAGAAAATTTTAAGGGAAAAGACATCCAGAATAGTACATGATAGTGAAGAAAGCTTTAAGGGAAAATACATCCAGAATAGTACATGATAGTGAAGAAAACTTTAAGGGAAAATACATCCAGAATAGTACATGATAGTGAAGAAAACTTTAAGGGAAAAGACATCCAGAATAGTACATGATAGTGAAGAAAGCTTTAAGGGAAAATACATCCAGAATAGTACATGATAGTGAAGAAAACTTCAAGGGAAAATACATCCAGAATAGTACATGATATTGAAGAAAACTTTAAGGAAAAATACATCCTGAATAGGACATGATAGTGAAGAAAACTTCAAGGGAAAATATATCCAGAGTAGTACATGATAGTGAAGAAAGCTTTAAGGGAAAATACATCCAGAATAGTACATGATAGTGAAGAAAACTTTAAGGGAAAAGACATCCAGAATAGTACATGATAGTGAAGAAAGCTTTAAGGGAAAATACATCCAGAATAGTACATGATAGTGAAGAAAACTTTAAGGGAAAATACATCCAGAATACGACATGATAGTGAAGAAAGCTTTAAGGGAAAATACATCCAGAATAGTACATGATAGTGAAGAAAGCTTTAAGGGAAAATACATCCAGAATACGACATGATAGTGAAGAAAACTTTAAGGGAAAATACATCCAGAATACGACATGATAGTGAAGAAAGCTTCAAGGGAAAATACATCCAGAATAGTACATGATAGTGAAGAAAACTTTAAGGGAAAAGACATCCAGAATAGTACATGATAGTGAAGAAAGCTTTAAGGGAAAATACATCCAGAATAGTACATGATAGTGAAGAAAACTTTAAGGGAAAATACATCCAGAATAGTACATGATAGTGAAGAAAACTTTAAGGGAAAAGACATCCAGAATAGTACATGATAGTGAAGAAAGCTTTAAGGGAAAATACATCCAGAATAGTACATGATATTGAAGAAAACTTTAAGGAAAAATACATCCTGAATAGGACATGATAGTGAAGAAAACTTTAAGGGAAAAGACATCCAGAATAGTACATGATAGTGAAGAAAGCTTTAAGGGAAAATACATCCAGAATAGTACATGATAGTGAAGAAAACTTTAAGGGAAAAGACATCCAGAATAGTACATGATAGTGAACAAAGCTTTAAGGGAAAATACATCCAGAATAGTACATGATAGTGAAGAAAACTTTAAGGGAAAATACATCCAGAATAGTACATGATAGTGAAGAAAACTTTAAGGGAAAAGACATCCAGAATAGTACATGATAGTGAAGAAAGCTTTAAGGGAAAATACATCCAGAATACGACATGATAGTGAAGAAAACTTTAAGGGAAAATACATCCAGAATACGACATGATAGTGAAGAAAGCTTTAAGGGAAAATACATCCAGAATAGTACATGATAGTGAAGAAAACTTTAAGGGAAAAGACATCCAGAATAGTACATGATAGTGAAGAAAGCTTTAAGGGAAAATACATCCAGAATAGTACATGATAGTGAAGAAAACTTTAAGGGAAAATACATCCAGAATACGACATGATAGTGAAGAAAGCTTTAAGGGAAAATACATCCAGAATAGTACATGATAGTGAAGAAAGCTTTAAGGGAAAATACATCCAGAATAGTACATGATAGTGAAGAAAGCTTTAAGGGAAAATACATCCAGAATACGACATGATAGTGAAGAAAACTTTAAGGGAAAATACATCCAGAATACGACATGATAGTGAAGAAAACTTTAAGGGAAAAGACATCCAGAATACGACATGATAGTGATTCCAGAATTCCAAGGAAGTTAACCTGGAATTGAGAGGTTGACATTCCTTTATTCTTTTAATAGAAAATTAGTGAAATGTAGATTGTTATAAAAAAGGAGTTTGGGAAACAGGAAAAGAAGAATAGATGGAAAGGAAGAAAGTGGCTTCCGAATGCATGAGAAATTAAATGAAATGGAGTGTGAAAACACGCAAACTGATTCCTCGACGGTC
>NC_090729.1:4146708-4159208 GCF_036898095.1 Palaemon carinicauda
CTTTCTTAACACTTTCTCCTCTGTTTTCTTACTACTGACAACGCTAAGCTAACTGAACAATTCTTCTTCCACTCAGGGGTGGTTAACTACTGCACTGGAAATATTTAGTGGCTACTTTCCATTCGGTAAGGGTAGACACAGCTCTTCTAGGAGAAAAGGCAATTCAAAATGAAACCATTGCTCTCTTGTCTTAGATTGGGTCATAGCCTCTGTACCATGGTCTTCCGCTGTCTTGGTTAGAATTCCTTTGAGTGAGGGTACAGCCAGGCACATATTCTATCTGTTTTTTCTTCCTCTTGTTTTTTAACGGTGTGTTGGGCAGGCTTAATAGAACGGCCATAGATGCCTGGTGGTTTATCAAGAGGTTTCCTTTTCCCTATCTCTTCCCTTAGCTTCCTCTCTCGGTATTCATTTTCAAAACCATCATTATTGCCCTCCCTTCAGTTGAAGTGGCTATTCTAGAGGATGCTAATTCTTGCATGGTGTGTCAGCTCTGCCAAGTTGACCAAGTTTCTCGGATTTTTTGTCTGAAATCCATGAACTGTGAGAGTCGTGTACATATTGTTTTTATCATTACTAAGTTTGTTTCTTTTAATTATTAATCTTTCTGGAGATAGTGAACAAAATCCTGGACCAGTGCCTTTTAGACTTCGTCAGTGGACTGCATGGCAATATTAGAGAACACATTTTTCTCCACACAGTATGATATGCTGTTATGCCAATGAGGCACTCGTCTGAACTGTTTATTCCAGGCTTTAAAAAATCAATAATTTTGAAACAACGCCATTCCTAGCGCAAGGGAAATGATGGTGTCTATTACGACTGAGTATCCCACGACTCGTAAGGTCAGCTATGAATGTGGATTTAAATCATGAGATTCAGGTCATAAATCTTTGTAGCAGGCATAACAACTTTGATATGTGTTCGATCTATCAGTCTCCACACTTGGATGATTCTATCTTTAATTGTCTTCTTACCGTTGTGACTAGAACACAATAAGATGATAAAAATGCCTCTTTTGTGTTTGTTGATTTTAACACTCACCATGACGAGTGGTTAAAGAACCAAAGACTATATACCGAAGGAAGATAGGAAGGCTCAGGCTTTTAACACACAAATGAGTGTGCTATGAAAAGATGCCAGATACTCCCATGCGAAACGAATGGCTCCATCTGTTGAGCGAGCAGCCAAACATTCAGAGCGGTAATGCTTACGGGTATATAGGATGGAATTCGATTGTAAATTTTGCGACATATTTGTTCATAATTTGCATTACTATGTCAGTATATTTTACTCATATATTCGTGATATTCTTAAATTTTAGGAAACTAGATTGCAAATTGTTTCTCAGTCTATTTTTCAGAAATTCAATAGCTATATCTCTTATGATTTAGTTAATTTTCTTGCAAATTTAAGTATTGTACAGTATATTACAACCATTTTTAAATGATCTATACAATACCACATTCGAATAAATTAAAACATACTGTATATCTGATTTGTTAAACTTAGCCACAAATGCTTATGTGTAGGCATACATTTAATTACAGTTTGTAGGCCACTGTAAGATGGAGAGGTATTAGGTGTATAAAAACACAATTGTATTTTATCTTCTATTGAAATGGAAAAGCATGATGCACTCATGTATAGTTTAGTATTATAAACTAAAAAATGTATAAATGTACAATCAAAAGGATCAAAATAACACAAAATTGTATCACACACAAAAATAATCAAAAGGGGGTTGGAAATAGAAATACGGTACCATACAAGCCAACAAAAAATGAAAAACAAGAAAGATTTACTGTGGATGCCTTGCCTTAATCTTACATCCAATATCAGTGGGGCTTACTCATTAGCAGCACATACTGCATGTATTATACTGTTTGTACTCACCGTTCTTTGTCCTTAGGGAACCTGTGAAATACCAAATGAGGATCGGTTTCTTTTTGTTTATGGCACACAACACACTTGTGTGACTTCTTTACTGTCGGCGCCATGATTTCGTTTGAGTCAACTGTCAAATTCTGAATATAAACAAACAGACGACAAACGATGTATACCTACAACGCCATCTGAAATCGGAGCAATCAACTATTGCGTTCACTTTGGAGTTGCCAACTAGCGTATTAATTCTATTTTGAGCCTTCCTATCTTCCTTCAGTATATAGTCTTTGTTAAGAACTTTGGACTTTGCCTCTGAATAAGGCTGTGAACAAATCATAAGGGGTATACTCACAAGTCTGGTAACTGCTTGGTCCTAGTATACACACACTTGGTTGGTGTTATAACAAGTGAGGTTGGTTCTCCAGTTGGGCAGTTGGGATGTCTGATCAAGTAGACTGGAATGGCATTTGGATTGATCTTTTGCATTTATATTGGTCATAATTATATAAAAGTATTGATTGCTGTTCTCTTGAGTAGAGAATCTGGTCAACATAATTCATAGGCGTATCCCCTAGGAAGGGTAACATATAAGATTTGACTTGGAATCACTATACTTAGCGTTTATGTTTCAATAAAAAAGGACTACAATTTCACCACAAAAGAAACCCTTTCTAGTACAACACTGGAATCAAAATGGTGGGCTACCCTTAAATCTGCACTCTTTGGTGTAGACTTATCATTTCCTCCTTTATTTAAACCAGATATGTCAGTTACTCACTGTCTGAAGTAAAAGGTTGATGTGTTTGACATCAAGCAGAGTAATGAGAAACTCATTCTTCCTCATTTCTCTTTTCCTGAAGCCACACTAACTAGTTTAGCCTTTTGGTTCCATGAATTTAAACACTCTTTATAGATTTTGGTGCTTAATGAGGTGTAGACCCAATTTTTTTTTTTTTTTTTTTTTTTTTTTAAGCCATCTGATATCTCGGGGAAGTTATCAGTCTTTTCGCAAGGTGCAAGAAGAGGTTCTTTTTTCCTTTTAACTTTTTGGAGATTTGGCAATGTTACTCCCTTCGGTAACTGTGTTTGTGGTAGTTCTAGCCGGGTTGATTACCGCCCAATTTCCATAATTCCGCTATTATCTAAAGTTTTTATGTGTTTTGGGTAAACGTCTAAATAGGTTTGCTGAAGGTAATCATCTGTTTCCTAATTTGCAATTTGGCTTTTGTATAGGCCTTGGACTTGGAGCATGTAATGTCCTTCTTACAATTCCCAATGCTGAACAGAAATCCCTTGATTATGGTCAGGAAATTATTATGATTGGCCTTGATTTTAGTACTCCCTTTATGTGTGTTAATCATGACGCCCTTATTTTCAAACTCTAACAATTGGGAGTTGGTTGGTCTTTTCTTAGCATCATTATTAAATTTAAGTATAAAAATGTAATATCTAGTGTTACTCAGGGTAGTGTTCGTGGTCCACAGCTTTTCCTATTACATACAATGATAAGTGGTTTGGGCTAGAAAACAAGTTCGTTGCATATGCAGATGAGGCTACTCCCTTTGCGTCAAAGTCATCTCTTGAATGTACAATATATCTGGGTTTGCTGAATTCTTCAATATAGATCTAGCTAAAATTAGTTCATGGCGCAAATTTAGGGTATGAAGTTGAATCCTAACAAAACTCAAAGTATGATAGTAATTAGGTCGAGGACAGTGGCTCCCCAACATCTATATCCGAGTTGATCATGTTTTTAACTAAATAAGCCCTTTTTTTTTTTTTTTTTTAAATTTTAGGCGTTATTCTTGGTTACAGATTTACTTTTGAGAAAGACATTAGCTCTGTTTCTTCTTCAATTGCACAAAAACTGGCTAATTAAGTCTTTAAGAATTTTGGTAGTCAATCTATTCTGTCTGGTTTTCAGGTGCTGAATCATATCTTAATTTATTAAAAAAAACTTGCACTTTATTAAATGTATTCTTCCAAATCATAGTAATCCCTGGCACCCGTTCAGTTACATCCTGATGTATGTTGCATAAGATTTTTCATAATTCTGACCATCCTTTGCATTTAGATCTTACCAGATTGTACCATCCTGTACGTATTACAAGCAATGCGATTAATTTTAAGTCTTGCCTTTTCCATCATAGATATAGGAATAATCTTCCCAATCTGGCAGTTGAATCGATCGAACTTCAGAAGTTTGAACTTGCAGTGAATGTTTTTATGTTGAACATATTACAGAAGTTTGAACTTGCAGTGAATGTTTTTATGTTGAACATATTGACATGAGTCTCTTCATAGTTTATATATGATAGATATATTTTATAGTTTTTACTCTTCTTAAGATATTTTATATTTTTACTATTACTTCTCATGTATATTTTATTTATTTTCACTCCCCTTTCTCACTAGGCTGTTTTCCTTGGTGACCCCCTAGTGACGGTAGGATCTTTATTTTTCACCTAGAGTTTTCGCTTATTAGTAATAATAATAATTACGAAGTGACTAATGTTTTAGTTTAGCTGTGCTGGAACTCGAATATGATTCAGTAGTTAAAGGATGAATATGCGTTATTTGTGCTGCTATAAAAATTTTAATAATTAAAAAAAAATAGTTTTAATGATTTCAATCTGGAGCCATCTTTTGTAAAAGAAAACGGCTTAAGTTTAATAAAATGTGTGGTTTTAGTTGTGCATAAAATGATATCTACGATAAATAACAATTCCGGATAAAATTATTTTTAATATTTGTAATTTCTATTAAGTATGATTTATGCAATTGTGCATTGTTAGGCGTCAGAAAACAATCCCATGCCTATTTCCTTTCCTTAATTTAAAAAAAAAAAAATCCCAGACACAATAAAAGGAAAGGGCTTTATTATTTCACCCAGCATATATCCTAAGAGGAATGTGTCCCATAGCTTCCTCTCTCAGGTACATTACTCTTTTTGTGACACGAATCGGTGACCTTATTTTTCTAGAAATTGCTTTTCTCAGGTTTTATTTTTTTACTTCTCTCTATTTAACATTGTTATTAGCCCTTGGAACGTCGCATTTACGTTTATTGTACTGGAATTGCTTATCTTGCTGGTCTAGGAGGTATGGCATAGCAAGGACAACTGAGATAGTTTCTCTGGTGTGTCCCATATTTTGATTTTAAAATTTCTGTTGATTTTTTTTTTTTGGTATTGTTTTACTTTAATACCTTAAGTGCAAGTATCAGTTATAAAACCTGGTTATTGAAGTATACTGTAAGTATTAGTTATAAAAACTGGTCATTGAAATGTAAGTATCAGTTATAAAAACTGATCATTGAAGTGCAAGTATCAGTTATAGAAACGACTACTGAAGTGCAAGTACCAGTCATAAAACCTGGTTATTGAAGTACCAGTGTCGGTTATAAAAACTGGTCATGAAATTGTAAGCATCAGTTATAAAACCTGGTTATTGAAGTGGTAGTGTCAGTTATAAAGACTAGTCATTGAAGTGTATCAGTTATAAAACCTGGTTATTGAAGTACAAGTGTTATGAAAACTGGTCATTGGAGTGTAAGTATCAGTTATAAAAACTGGTCATTGAAGTGTAAATATCAGTTATAAAACCTGGTAATTGAAGTGCAAGTGTTATGAAAACTGGTCATTGGAGTGTAAGTATCAGTTATAAAAACTGGTCATTGAAGTGTAAATATCAGTTATAAAACCTGGTAATTGAAGTGCAAGTGTCAGTTATTAAAACGTCATTGAAGTGTAAGTATCAGTTATATAACCTGACCATTTAAAACGTCATTGAAGTGTAAGTATCAGCTATATAAAACCTGGTTATTGAAGTGCAAGTACCAGTTGTAAACACTGGTCATTAAAATGCAAGTGTTGGTTATAAAAACTGGTCATTGAAGTGTATGTATCAGTTATAAATCATGGTTATTGAATTGCAAGTGTCAGGTATAAAAACTGGTCATTGAAGTGTAAGTATCAATTATAAAACCTGGTTATTGAAGTATAAGTATCAGTTTTAAAAACTTGTTATTGAAGTGTAAGTATCAGTTATACAACCTGGATATTGAAGTGCAAGTGTCAGTTATAAAAACTGGACATTGAAGTGTAAGTATCAGTTACAAACACTGGTCATTGAAGTGCATGTATTAGTTATAAAACCTGGTTATTGAAGTGTTAATGTCAATTATAAAACCTGGTCATTGAAGTCTAAGTATCAGTTATAAAAACTGGTTATTAAAGTGCAAGTAACAGTTATATAACCTGGTTATTGGAGTGCAAGTGTCAATTGTAAAAACTGGTCATTGAAGTGCAGGTATCAGTTATAAAAACTGATCATTGAAGTGCAAGTATATCATAAAATCTGGTTATTGAAGTGCAAGTGTCAATTATAATAACTGGTCATTGAAGTGCAAGTATCAGTTATAAAACCTGGTTATTGAAGTCCAAGTATCAGTTATAAAAACTGGTCAAAGAAGTGCAAACATCAGTTATAGAAACTGGTAATGGAAGTGCAAGCATCAGTTATAAAAACTGGTCCTTGAAGTGCAAGTATCCGTTATAAAAACTGGTCATTGAAGTTCAAGTATCAGTTATAGAAACTGTTCATTGAAGTGCACGTATCCGTTATAAAACAGCTCATTGAAGTTCAAGTATCATTTATAAAATACTGCCCACTGAAGTGCAAGTATCAGTTATAAAAACTGTAATTGAAGTGCAAATATCCTCTATAGAAACTACCCATTGAAGTGCAAGTATCAGTTATAAAAACAGCTTATTGCAGGTGAAGTATCAGTTATAAAACACTGCTTATTGAAGTGCAAGTATCAGTTATAAACACTGGTCATTGGAGTGCAAGTAATTGTTATAGAAAATGGTCATTGAAGTGCAAGTATCAGTTATAAAAACAAGTCATATCTCTCATAACGTTCCGACCTGAGATTGGTAGGTGTAAATTGAGAGAGAGGGAAAGGTGATTTGACCAAATATCTGTTTTCAAGGGTTTGATATGTAAACAAAGTTGGTTTTCCAACTATTATTAAGTCATAATTATATATGCACTTTTTAGCTGCTGTGATTGACGGGAGTGGAAGAGACACCATATTCCTCTTTTAAAGCCACGAATATCATATGAGAAATACAAATTCGTGAAATGAATTTCAGATTAATTTTCAAGTTAATTACCAATTAATTTTTACTTTGGTCAAAGTTTTTTTTTTTTTAATTACTAGAGATGTATCGTTGGGGTGTACTGAGAATCAGTCTTTGGCCCAAATTAACCTTTAGTGTTTTAATTAAACTTAAATCATGAAAGCTATGAAACATCTAATCATAATTTGACTTGGGATTTTCGAACAACCAAGAACTTATCATTCACCTTTCCCTGTCTCATAAAAGGGCTGAGATTGACATGATTCTTACTATATGTTACCACTAAGCTCAGATGAATTTCTGTAACGTGAGTTTCTAATAAAGTGTCCCCTTACATTTCATTATGTTCTTCACTCAGTCTTTTCCCAGTCCCAATGCCCCTCCTACAAAACACCAGGAAACTTGTCAAAGTTTGGCTCTTATTGATGGTTTCTCATTTTCAATTACTGGAGAGAGAGAGAGAGAGAGAGAGAGAGAGAGAGAGAGAGAGAGAGAGAGAGAGAGAGAGAGAGAGAGAGAGAGAGAGAGAGTGTATCAGGATTTCGTATTTCTATTTAGCTATTCAACTCTATTAAAGTTTGATAATTGGAACTGGCAATAAACTGTTCTGATATTCTCAACATTTGTGAGCAACTTTTGCCTACCGTTGGAAAATGTACTTTTGATCCGAATCGTAAATGTAGTTTGTAGCCAGAGAAATCTCGATTTATCGCTTGATTGGATGTTACTTCATGAACATTCATTTTTTACCTTTTGCCTTTATGAATTTTCCTGTATTCCAAATTTAGATCGAACGGGCCTCCACTCTTCCATCCGGGTGACAGCAGTTTACAAGGCTGTCAATTTTGTTTTTGCAAATAGATTGTCCAACCAGCTAAAAATAATGTTATTTCGATAATACTGCTGCCGCCTGTTGTTCGTTTACTGCGATTGACCTAGAATTTAAGAGAATTTTACGACAAGCTGTGAATTTATTTTTCGTATTTACTGTACTTGCCTTTCGTATTCACGGATTAATTTTTTTCTATTTGGACGTACGATGTTACAATACGTGTATAAACATACACACACAGGTCGCTCGAACGTTTACTAATATAACTTTGCTCACATAAGGATTAGTAAGTAAATCCATTCGTTAAATTATATTGAAGGAATACTAATGAAAGGAATCCAAGAATGCATTTTCCTTTCTTTTAGTCTCTTGATTTCTGATACAGTTGATCCTTTTCCTCTTCGATCCTCCATAAAGATATCGAGTCGAGGGAAAGAAAGGAAGAGGAAGAGATAGCTCTTGAACGAGCTTTTGAAAAGAAACGCATGGTGACTTGAATAGGACAGTCCTACTTAAAAACATGTCACTTGTGTGCCTCAGTGCCTCTCTGCCTTCCTCATCACGTTTGTAAACAAGGATATCTCACACTGTCGAACCTTCTCACTCACAAGGAAAAGTGCTGATGTTTGACTGACTCTTTTTAGATGCTTCTTTAGCGTCACCCCTTTTACTATTTTTGATGCTCATACTCACTTGAGGTTTCAGACTTTTAACATTGTAGCTACTCCTTTTCTTTTTTATCAGCTCATATCTAAATAAGCAGAGGATCATGATCAGTGTTTAAGAAAAAATCATAATTATCAGGGGCCTTTCGAAATGTGATGTCTTCCCCTTATCAAGATCATGGTGTAAGAATGTATTCTCGCTTGGATTTTCAAGATGAAAAAGCACAGCCAAGGTTTAGTAATCTTTGTAACTATAAACTTATTAAAAAGTTTTTCGACTAGTTTTGAAAGGCTTTTATTTTGAAAGACTTACAAAACTGCGAGAATACATAATACATTGCAATTGAAAAGGAAGAGATTAATGATCACAATTATTATCCTGTTGAATACAGAATTTTGAGTAGACAAAACTCGTCATTAACTATCAGATTGTTGTAAAAGGATGCTAGAGAGTTATGGGGTCCTTTGACTGGCCAGACAGTACCACATTGGATACTTCTCTCAAGTTACGGTTCACTTTCCCTTTGATTACACATATACATAGTCTCCGTACACCTGAAAACACTTGAGATAACCAAACAATTCTTCTTCACCCAAGGGGTTAACTACTGCACCGTAATTGTTCATTGGCTACTTTCCTCTTGGTAAGGGTAGAAGAGACTCTATAGCTATGGTAAGCAGCTCTTCTAGGAGAAGGACACTCCAAAATCAAACCATTGTTCTGTAGTCTTGGGTAATGCCATAGCCTCTGAATCATGGTCTTCCACTGTCTTTGGTTAGAGTTGTCTTGCTCGAGGGTGCACTCGAGCACACTATTCTATCTTTTTTTCTCTTCCTCTTGTTTTGTTAAAGTTTGTATAGTTTATGTAGGAATTATTTATTTCATTGTTGTTACTGTTCTTAAAATATATTTTTCCTTGTTTCCTTTCCTCACTGGGGCCCCCGGCCTTTTAGCATCCTGCTTTTCCAACTATGGATGTAGCTTAGCAAGTAATAATAATAATGATAATAATAATAAATAACAATTAACAATTAACAAATATCAAGAAACTATAAACTATAAACAATAATTAAATATTAATAATTACGGTAGTTACACGCTATCTACCCCCCTATTTTTTCATTAGATAAAGTATTGTGACTGGCATATTGTTTCATCTGATAATCCATTTTGACTGCCATCTTACTCCATCAGGTAATTTTATTTGGCTGACAATTTATTCCATATGACTATCTATTTTGAATGGCATATTGTTACATCTGGTTTTCTATTTTGATTGCCGTATTGTTCCGTCTGATACATCTGATTGTCTAATTTCAATTGGATATTGTTCCATTTGGTAATTAATTTGACTGATATATAGTTCAATTTGATAATATATTTTGACTCATATTGTATCATCTCGTAATATATTGTAACCGGCAAATCTTTCAATCCGGTTATCCATTTTAATGGCATATGCCACCTTATTATATATAATTAATGATATATTGTTCCATTTCATTATCTATTTTGAATGGCATATTGTTCCATCTTATCTATTTTGAATGGTACATTGTTCCATCCACTTGTCTTTGAAATGGCACCTGGTTCTACCTGATTATGTAATTTGAGTGACATATTGTCCCTCTGATTATCTATTTTGAATGACATATGTTGCCATCTGATTATCTACCAAAATTCAATAGGGTTATGCACAGCAGAGGATATTCGAAATTAAATGTTATTTGTGGCTTAATAGTTGAAAAATATGAGTCACTTGTATTGGTGATAAAACTATCTTGAGTAGGCACTTGATATAAACTCACCAATCTGTTATAATTTCGAAGAGCCTGAATCAGCACTTATCTCTCTTGACAGTCGAGTAGTGTAAGTTAACTGTCAGCTTTATTTCTACTTTGAGGAAGCATAGATTCGAATCAGGTTCCGGCCAGAAGTACTTAACCTAAAAGGAATTACTTCTTGGGTCTCTTAACCAGCGGTATGGTGAATTAGATATTTAGAGCTATTTGTAGTTTATTAGTTGAAAATATGAACACACACACACATATATATATAAATATATATATATATATATATATATATATATTTGCACACACACATATATATATATATATATATATATATATATATATATATATTATATAAATATATCACACACACACACTAGTGTACCCAAGCAGTCCAAAATGACGTTTAAGTACTTACTATGCATTTGTTGAAGAAAGTAGTGTGTTTTTCTTTAATATCTCCCATGCTAGTTACTTGATCAGTATGGCACTTTGACACAGTACTCTATAGCCCTCCCCCTAATTCATGATACTATAATGCTTTTCCAAATCTCGTTAATTAAGGTGTTTACTCTTGTACTAATGAAGCTTAAGCCAAATGAATCGGGTGAGTAGGTAAAGCCATTCGAATACCTACACTCCACCGTACCTCTCCTCACCTTCCCTCCCTCTGTCTAGACCCTCCTCCTATCCCTCCAGTAATCCCAATTCCTATTCTCTCCTGTGTCGCTTACTCTACCTTTTCTGTAACCTGTTATATTTGTTAATAAATGACAGAATTGATATGTCGGATTCTTGTTATAATTCATATTAACATTTCATGATATTGTTGTATTTCGTCTGAATCTCTTGTAATTGTATGATGGGTCTTAAGCTTTATTATTAGATTGAATTTTGGTTATCTTTCCAAGTCGTAGCAGTATGTTGCACGAAACTTTATGGATTTAAGAAGCCCGCAGGACAGGTCCATCAAGTTGGATAAATAGGCTAAAGACTATAAACACCTTATACACCCTACCTAAATACAACAATGTCGGGAATATTAGTAAGAATTATAACATGAATCAAACATAACCATTCTAACAGTTATTAACAAATATAACAGGTTGCAGAAAAGGTAGAGTAAGTGACACTGAAGAGACTAGGAATTGGGGTTATTGGAGGGATGGGAGGAGGGTCAAGAAAGAGGGGGAAGGAGAAGAGAGGGACGGTGGAATTTAGGTATTCGAATGGCTTTACCTACTCACCTGGTTTACATGGCATAAGCTTTATTAGTACAAGAGTAAACACCTTAATTATCGAGATTTGAAAATGCATTAAAGTATCGAAAATTAAGGGGAGGTCTATGGAGTGCTGTGTCAAAGTATCATTCTGATCAAGTAATTAGTATGAGAGATATTAAAGAAAAAGACCCTATTTTTTTTTGCCAAAAATGCATAGTAGATGGATATGCACTCTCACGCGCACACAGATTCAACCCTTCCCATCCCCTCCCCTCCCCCTTTCCTAAGGGAGAACGTGGTTTCCATGTGGGCATTTCAGGGTACTCCCTCTCATCAGGGTGATAGGAAAGACACACTCATATATATAATTTGATATACATATAAATATGTGTACATTTATACATTCACAAATAATGTTTATATTCATATACATTGATGCATGTTTTGAAGTCGAACCGTGACTTAATATCCTATCAGCGACGCTTTCTTATTGTCTGCCATGTGTATCGGGTCAGATCCGGGTTCAAAGTCCTAATGGGATATTGAGAAATCCCTCAAAACCAATGAAAAGAATATCGTGGGATATAAGCTGTTCACGGAGGAATGAGTTAGGAAATCCAATTCCCATTTAATCAGAGAAAATCTAATTTCTGGAATCCCTTCCGTAAGTTGTCGAAATTGACTCGTCATGATAAGTCTTCGAGACTTGTTACTGTGCAGAAGGATGTCAGCGTAAGATGAATGAATGGGTGGATCCATCGAGTATTCGTGTTCATCTCCGCCAAGGAGGTTATAAAATCGATTAGGTTTATTTATCTAATTGTCTATCTGTCTGTGGACAGGGTTACGTTAAAACTACTCAACGGATTTTGACGAAATTTTCACCACTGGTAGATCTTAGGTCATGGTCAACCCCATCCCATTATGGGGATGATCTGGATCAAGATCGCGATTCT